>NW_015507551.1:3854-18588 GCF_001515645.1 Sinocyclocheilus grahami | reverse complement strand
CACACACACACACAGGCACCTTATTAGTAGCCAAAAAGTTTTTTTTCTTTAATGTAAATGTGGCTCTACTAATTACTAGGTTCACAGGGTTTACATCAAAGATTCATCATAAAGATTGATCAATTAATTTCATGACTACACCACACAAAGCGATAGCAGAAACATGAAGTGCAGAACAGTACATACACATCTGGAAGAAACTGTGCTGAATTGCTTTGATTAATGTATGTGGTGATATAGGCCTATATATGACTAGTCTAAATGATGTAGGACCTGGCATTCATTTCAATTCATTTATTTGAATAGCGCTTTTTACAACATATTGTTTCGAAGCTGCTTTACAGAAAATGCATGTTTCAAACATCACAATCAAGAAGCCAGTGGTGACTGTGTTAAGAGGGGAAAAAAATCAGTGCTGAGGTATTGGAGAAAAACCTTGAACTCATCATGGAGTGTGTCTGAGGCCCGAACATCATCAGGAAGGCTATTCCAGAGTTGAGGAGCCAAATGAGAGAAAGCTTTACCTCCTTTCATGGACTTTGATATCCTTGGTACGATCAATAGTCCAGAATTTTGTGACCTTATAGACTGTGATGGATTGTAGTGCAATAGAAGATCAGTTAAATACAATGAAGCCAGACCATTTAGGGGCTTATGTAGAAGTATTATTTATTATAGATATAAAACTTAACAGGTAGCTAAAGTAGAGATGATAACATTGTGGTGATATGATCTAGCAGCTGCATTTTGGACTAACTCCGTTTATTGAATATGCAGGAAAACCACCTAATAGTTTTTACAGTAATCCAGTCTAGAGGTCCTGAATGCATGAACTAGCTTCTCTGCATCAGAGACGGATAACATGTTCCATAGCTTGGTACTGTTTCAAAGGTGGAAGAATGCTGTAAAGATTTCCAGGCTGTCCAAGCAGCTGGGCGATGAAGTGGTTGCCAGATTGGGAATCAAGCTACAACTGCAGGGTCTTAACAAAAAACAGCAGAGAGATTTGTGTGGCCTGCCCACTTTTGAAACTAATGGTTTGTCATCCAGATTGATCTGAGAGAAAATCCAAGTTCAGAAAAAGGTCTGAGAAAGACTGTTCTGTAGCTTTTCATCAGTCACTTGGAATGATTACAGATGTTTGCCAGCATATTTGCTCAGATCACACTTTAGCATATCATCATGCACAAACTACAAGGATCATCATTGCGTGTTATTGCAACTATAAATGCTTGCCTGTTTGCACATGACCATCGTTTAAAAGATTATTATTTAACTTCGTTTTTAAGAAGAACACTTTGGAACTGTTAAATAACGGAGTCAGTAAATATTTACCAAACTGACTCTAGAAAACATTTTCAGAGGAAACTGCTATCTTATTAAGGGACAAACCAACTGTTAGCACTTGGAAAATAAACATGATCTTTTACTTGAATCACAGTCACCTCAGTGCTCGTTAACGCTTCTTTCTAGACTTTGGACATATTAGGCATCTTCCATGAAACATTAACAGAACACAGTGTTACGTTTCACCGATAAATCCGTTCGTTTGACTCTCGAGCAGAGAAGCGCAGCGCGCCCCCTGCAGGACAACCCGAGCGCTGCAGGACCGGATCAACGGCAGACGCAGCGTTGTCTGTTTACATCGGCATTAACTGGGTAGATTTCGGTTACCTACTCGGTGATAGTTCATTTACAGAGACAGTATTTCGTAAGCTTAACGAATACATCCGATGGCGACCGAATGCAACCAAGAAGCGGTTTTACATTTCATAAAGGAGAGAGGAGGGCGCGTGAAAACCGTGCATTTAACGGATCATTTTCGTGCGACAATCCCTAAAGATCCTGCATTAAAAGCAGTGGCAAAGGAAGCTTTTAAACGCCATGTTGACAGTGTAGCTTACGTCACAGAGGAAAATGGCGAGAAATACGTTTGCCTTAAAAAGAAATTTAGGAAATCAACCGGTTCAATCGAGAAGAGTGACCGAAATGGTCCAGCTGATGATCGCAAATCCCGTGGAGAAAATGTCGCGGAAAGCAGAACCCGCGTGTCCTCAGAGGCCTCTGAAAGCAGAAGTGGAGGAAAAGAAGCGATGTTACCTGGCTCAGGTGACGCAACTGCTGAAGCGGGAGGTGCACGAACACAGCCGGATATTTCTGCCAGGTTTCCAGAGCGACTGAACAGCAGGACCGAACCTGAACTCATGGGGAATTCAAGCAGCAGCACGGCGGAGGACAAACCTGCTTCAAGTGTGAAAATTAATCAACCACAGGCGGCAGATAAAGGTCCGAGACCCGAGACTTCAGTGCGAGACTCCGACGGGACCGTGTGCAATCCGGCATGCTTACAGAGCAACGAAACACACGCTGGTGAAGTGAAAGACGAAGCCCAGGAAGAGGCTGGGAAAGAAAACAGACCTCAGCGTGTGAGACTTCGGCGGAGCAATACACTGACAGAAGAAGATCAGCCGGACTCCGTCTGCGACACTCCGAAAGACAGCCGCAAACATTTGGTCGAGGCTTTGATGAACCGTTCACCTCAGGTTCGTCGCAGCGTGTGTCTCTCGGGCAGATGCACAGAGTGTCCGCGGGGCGACGGCGACTATGAGGCCGCAGCAGGGACGCTCGAGCCGCTGGAGCACGAGTGGATGCTGTGCGCGTCTGACGGACACTGGGACAGCCTCCACCGGCTGCTCGCCAGAGATCCCAGCCTGCTGACCAGGAAAGACTTCGTGACAGGATTCACCTGCCTGCACTGGGCTGCTAAGCTCGGGAAACACGAACTGATCGTAATGCTTGTCAACTTTGCCAAAGCACATCGAGTCGCTGTGAACGTCAACGCGCGGTCCAGCGCGGGCTACACGCCTCTGCATCTGGCTGCGACGCACAATCACCTCGAGGTCGTCAAACTGTTAGTCGGAGCGTTTGACGCCGATGTGGAGGCGCGGGATTACAGCGGGAGAAAAGCGTGTCAGTATCTGAAGAGCGATATTGCGCAGAACATCCTGGACATCGCGGGCGCTTGCGTGGAGTCAGACGCAGACCGCGTGGATGCTGGAGACGCGAGTCGCTGGAGATTGTCGAGAGTTATTCAGTCCAACTTCAGACCTCTGAAGACTCAGAACAGCAGCGAAGAGGACGGCAGCGGCTTGATTAAACAGAAGTCTCTCCGCAGGAAATCTTCCTTTACTAAAATGAAACCCAGTCTCAATAAAATCCGCATGAGGTCGCAGATAGTTCACAGCACTTCTCTCCTCGATAGATTCGAGAAAGATTCTACAGAGGAGTCTCCAAACCTCTTAAGACCCAAATCGAACCTCTTTGGATGAAGAAATGCTCTCAATGCAGTATCTGCTCTGCTATTGCACAATATGTATTGTGATACTGAATTTTAAAGTAGTCTTCCAAAACTTGATGATATGATATTGTTTCTCTTCCTTTAGGTGTTGAGCAGGTAATAACTGAACACAGCATACAGTAGGCTGTATAAAACCTTTCTTTTAAGAGAGACTGTAATGTCTTATGAACTCTGAATAATAACAACTGACTTTAAATTTAGTTTAGAAGAAACAGTGTTACATTTTTGTCCTGTCACTTGTAAATTACTGGTTTTATTTTGTTAAAATAAATTGTTCGTAAATAACACCAACCGACATTAGAAGAGTAGCTGTTACTTACTTAAACTTTCGTACTGTTGAGTGTCCTGAACTAGAGTTCATGTAAAATTGTGAACTTATGTTCCCATATATCCATTCTATATCTTTGTTTTGTATATGGGTTATCTGGAGCTTTCCCAACAGTCATTTGTGATATACATCGATCTTCACTACTGTCAGCACTTGCAGACTTTATTTGGCAGAATAATACTGTGATTAGTGACACCTTTGCCAAATTCATTTAAATATAATGAGGGAAACTTTAATACTGGAAGTACTGCATTCACAATCATTTTAAGATATGATATTCAAGGGTTGTGGAACAATGTTTATGTACTGTTTAATTATTTGTGTAATGTTTCTCTCATAGCATGGAGATTCAAGTTTTTCATGATCCTCGTTGAGATATTGTGTGATATTGTACTATAAAAACTGTACATTTCAGAACTCACAAACCAAAAAGAGTATTTATTTACAGTATACTAACCTGCAAAAAAGGACTAATTCTATATTTCCATTACATTGTGGCAGCACATCATCGCCTGAATGTCGCGTGTACGGATGGAGCAGGACAAACACTGTTCCCACAAACGAAAAGCTGCTATGAAGGGTTATTCATATATAGGACACGTTCTCTCTCTATGTTTTAATTGTTGGTTTATGTGAACTCATGGCCAGACGGGGCTTTTCATGGAGCACGTTTTATTCACAATGGTAATTCAAAGTTCATACATAAGAATGATTCAGTCGTCAAGTGCAGTGGTGTAAGTAATAGGCCTAACACTTTGTTACAGTACTTAAATATTTTTTGGGAGAATCTGTACTTTACTTTTGTTTACATCTGTAAACTTTCATTTTTACTCCACTACATTTCCTAATTAAAATGTAAACTTTTACTCCGATACATTTCCCCGAAGCACATTTGTTACTACAAAATAAAACCGTAAGAACACAGACTGCAAGAAAGCAGGTTTGAAGAATCGGTGGTCTGGCGCTGAACTCCTAAAACAAGAACTTTGCTCATGTGCTCGCACAAGCGCGGATTATTTCATTTTCCACTCACTTCGATGCTGGGGTGTGCAACATACATATATATCGTCTGCGATAACACGGTAAGTGTTGTTTTAACGATGTGCAATGTGACATTATCGAGTATATCACAAAAAACACACCCAGAGAGTGCGTGTATGTGATTTAGTCTATTAAAACTCAATTAGAATCATCAAAATTCAAGGCATTCTAAATTGTAGGCGGCAAAAATGCCTCTGTATATCTTCTATATTTATATAATTTAATATAGTTAATCTACATCACACGAAGAGTGCCCTTTTTTCTCCAGACATCAACATAACAAATGTAATACTGATTTTATACACGTTTTAAAAAGTTAGCATTAAGTGACTTACATTTTAGACACAATATTGCCTGTTTTTGTTTAATTTTGCCAACGAAAATAGTTCCAAGCAAAGATCACAGCGCTGTTTAGCGTCTCTGAGCAACACACAGGATGGTGTTTCCTGATTGAATGAATCAGCTTTTTGAAGAATGAATGATTCAGTGACTCACACATTAACACAGTCAAATGCTTCGATCCTGAGTAAATCAGCCGTTTGAATGAATCGTTGGAATCTCAGTGACTCACTCATTAACAGTGTCTTGCTGCCACCTACTGGAGCTTTTCATTTCACATTTCAAGTATTTTTTCATGTTTTAAGTAATTTCAAATGACAGTATTCAACGATTTATGTTTAAAACAAAGCATTATTTATGCATTTGTAACCCTCTGAGCTACATTAAACTGTGTAAATACATCTAAATGTCTCTTCAGATGCAAATTCCAGAAATGTTTTCTTATGTTGGAATGAAAGAGACTATAAGTACCAGATGAAGTGCTTCTTATGCTAACCCAAAGATACAAAATGGCAGAAAGAGTTAAAACTGAACACAATCTTGCTGCTCAAACTGTGTATAAACTGTTTTTAATATTTATTTGCTCCTTTTCCATTTTGCATTTACTTGTACTTTTACTTCCAATACTTAATTATGTTTAATATTTACAAAATTATTTTCATACTTAAGTACAATAAATATCACATACTTTTAAAACCTTTACTTACATAATATTCTAAACGGTGACTTCAACTTCTACCAAACAGTTTAATACATACATATACTGCCAGAAGAGTTTCAAGCTATTATTGTAATGTACTCTATGATTGTACTGTATTTCCAATTTATTTGTTTCACCATAAATATCCTTCATACTGAATTATAATACATACTGCACTTAGTTTCTATGTGCCAAGAAAAAAATTCCAATAACTTTAAAAAGTATTTTTGAATCCTTACTGATAG
Source organism: Sinocyclocheilus grahami (assembly GCF_001515645.1). Classification (NCBI taxonomy): domain Eukaryota; kingdom Metazoa; phylum Chordata; class Actinopteri; order Cypriniformes; family Cyprinidae; genus Sinocyclocheilus; species Sinocyclocheilus grahami. Next base: position 12,577 of record NW_015507551.1, on the reverse strand, counting down.
ATCTGTATTAATGAAATCTGAATCTATTTAAATATTCATTACTTGATCCAAACATTTGAGGAAGCTTTCTAGTTTATAAGATATTGGAAAGATGATTGTACTGATCATAATTTAAGTCTTTCTCATCCAGAGCTCTGAAGTTTAGAAATGATCCGTTGCAGAACACCCAACGATAGGTTAGTTAATGGCCGCAGAATGATAGCTTTACCTTGTCAGCAATGTTCCCTCTAATTTTATTTCTTGCCGAGCAAAACTTTTCTCTATTGGGCGGACATTTCGGCATTCTTTATACCAGACCTGTACAGCGCGTACACAAAAAAGTGTGTTACTTTTAACTTTAATGTGCTATTTATATTTTATTTGACCCTTGATTGAACTAAATTATGTACATTTTACCTGAGAAAATATTTTTACAGTATAATACACTGCCGTTAAAAAAAAATTTGGGATCAGTAAATTTTTAAAATAAGTTTCTTAGGCTCATCAAGGCTGTATCTATTTGATTAAAAATACTGAATATTATTTCACAAAAAATAAAAGTTTTCTATTTTAATATACTTTAAAATGTAATTTATTCCTATAAAGCAAAGCTGAATTTTCAGTGTCACATGATCCTTCAGAAATCATTCTAATATGCTAATTTATAATCAATGTTGGAAACTGTTGTGCTGCTTAACATTTTTTGGGACCTGTGATATTTTTCAGGATTCTTTGATAAATACAAAGTTAAAAAGAAGTGTTTATTCCAAATAGAAAATTTTGTATTACAATATACACTATACTATTCAAAAGTTTGGGGTCAGTACATTTTTTCTTTTTTTTCTTATTTTAATTAATACTTTTATCCAACAGTTTCCAGGTCTGATAATAAATCAGCATATTAGAATGACTTCTGAAGATCATAAGACACTGAAGACTGGAGGAATGATGCTTCACAGCTTTGCTTCACCAGGAATACATTATATTTTAAAGTATATTAAAATATGAAACTAATATTAGAAATTGCAATAGCCTAATAGTTCACAATATTACTGTTTTTTGTTTTGTATTTTTGATCAAATAAACAGCCTTGATGAGCATAAGTGACTCCATTAAAAAACAAGGTCAATTATTATTTATTAGGTTCATAATATAGGCCTAACATAATATAATATAATATCAAAACAAACTGAAGCTTTTAAACTGAGATCTGCAAGTTAAATATTTTCAAAAAAAAAAAAACATGAACGTGAATTCTTCTATAGCCATCTAAACATCCCTATGAAGTAGAGTTTGCACAATACACCTGTGTGTGACTGTAAATGTCTCTGAGTTTTGTTACCATTCTGTGCCCATCATCCGCTGTTTCCAGCACTTAATCAAGCCACTCGTTTTATTTCACATCATTGCATTTCCGTTGGCTCTCGATTTAAGCTATTTCGTCCGCAACCACTGAAGTATTCGGTTTCTATAGAGACTTATTTGGCGCACATCATTCACTATCTACCTAACCTGTAAACCGCATTCACCGGTTCTAACTCTATAGCGACATTAACTTTATAGTGGTTAACCTAATCATTGCAATTCTTTTGTTTTTACTAGAATACAATCAAATGGCTTTCCCAACTCATTTTTGGGTGTGTGCGCAGATTAGAGGGAACATTGCTTGTCAGACCAGAAAAGAATGATGACTAGTACAGGCACGCCACGTACTTCATAACCAGGACATAGACAGTAATCCAGCAGATTTTCCTGTTTTACACAGCACAGTTTCTTTGTTTGTGTAATACCTTATACACCCATGTTAAGAAGCCACACAGCCTGGTATTCCTGAGTAAGAAAAATTTACAGATACACCCTGATGAATCTTTCCAACAAGCCCTTTAACAAAACATGTTATTTCGGGGTTTTGCTGTAACATCATTGGCAATCTCAATGTTCATAGGCCCAAAACAAAGATTTGCAATGGACTGATTTAAAGTTTTCAGCATGAAGGTATGTCTGAAGAAGCTGTTTCTCTGCAAATGAGCAAAACTGATTTTTAAAATCACGTAATTTCTGTCCACACTGTTTTAAATATGTCTGTTTCTTTCAAGTATCCACAAATAGATTAGAGGGCCAAAATAAAAATCAGGACAGGATAGTGAGTGGGATAACAGTGCTTTAGTTTTAGAATGTGATTTAGAAGAGTTTCAGTCAAATAAATAAAACTGCAGATGAGTTCAAGTGCATTCAGGTGAGATGGACTTGTCACAAATCTCTTGAAATTGATCAACAATTAGACATTTAGATTGTAATTTAGATTCTATAACATGGAAACAATCCGAACCTTGTGCTTCTGATGATTTTTAATTGCTCTAACATACAGTATGTCTGTCTATTTTTATTAATACTTCTAATGTGGTTTTGTTATGACTTATTATTTTGTATTATTTTTCATAATTCACTTACACCTGTTGAACTAATAAATCAAAATCAAATAGCAGCTGATAGTTTATCCTACAGGTTTCCTCTGAAGCACTACACTGAGAGCAGTGGTGTATTGTAATGAAGTAATAATACTTTGTTACAGTACTTAAGTATTTTTTGGGAGTATCTGTACTTTAATTGAGTTTTTATATTTCTGCCAACTTTTACTTTTACTCCACTAGATTTCTTAATTAAAATGTATACTTTTACTCCGATACATTACCCTGAAGCATATTCGTTACTTACTACAAAATAGTCAGAAGTCAGAAGAACATGGACTGCAGGAAATCAGGTTTGACGAATCAGTGGTCTGATGTCTGCAAGTTAGACTCCTAAAAACACCTTTGCTCATGTGCAAACAAGTGCACGCACAACCGCGGATGATTCATTTTCCACTCAAGTCGAGTCTGGGGTGTGCGATACAGCATCGTCTGCAATAATATGGTAAGTGTTGTTGTAATGATGTGCGACCTGACATTATCAAGTAACTTCTAGCTTAATAGGTAATCACCAAATCACACCCAGAGTGGACACACGTTGATTTATTAGTCTATTAAAACTCAAAATTCCAGGCATTCTAAATTGTAGACAGCAAAAATGCTTCTGTATGCTTTTTACATTTATATAATTTAATATAGTTAACTTAATCTATATCATAAGGGCCTTTCGCACCGCAGGAACCTTTTCATAGTACCAGAACTAATTGTGGCACTACCCACTTTTCGGCGTGTTCGCACCGCCGGAACTGGGTGCGATTTTAGTACCGGACTGCCTTTTTCGAGAACCAAATTAGCTCCTACTCTGGAGCAGGGTCTAACCAGCACAACTGGTACTAATAGTGACGTAAGTAGACATTGATTGGCCAAACGCGTATGAAAACACCCTCACCCGCCATGATTTAAAACTCCGTGTAAACATACTGTAAACATTGTGTCAACTTATTTCGCAAGTATGGAGAACAGCGATAGATAGACGGACGCTGAAGCGCAGGCACTTTTAGCAAATGTAGCACTGGCAGTTGTCGTTGGAGATTCTTCTATCAATCGCTTTATGTATATGTTGACATTCCATGTCCATTATTGTGAAACCCGCGAGACACAACAAACACACAGCTCCGATCACAGCGTCCTCCATCCTCCTGTTGTTAATGCTGTTTTTATTTGTTTTCGTTGTTGAACGCCGCGCACAAATGACGTCGCTGTCGACCGGCTTACGTCACTTCCTAGTACACACTACTGTCGGTGCGAATGCAACCCTGGTACTGGGAAATAGTTCGCGCAAAATCGTCCCAGTACTTTAGTACCGTACATTTAGTTCTGGAACTAAAGCGGTGCGAAAGGGCCTATACAAAGAGTACTGTTTTTCTGCACATATCAGCATGAACACATTTAATAATCATTTTATACAAGTTCAGTATAGCAATAAGTGACTTACATTTTAGACATAATATTGCTTGTTTTTGCTCAATTTTGCCAACGAAAATAGTTCCAAACAAAGATAACAGGACTGTTTTGCATCTCTGAGCAATGGACGGTGTTTACTTATTGAATGAATCAGCTTTTTGCACGAATCGGTTGAATGAATGATTCAGTGATTAACTCATTAACACAGTCAAATGCTTTGTTTCTGAATGAATCAGTCATTTGAATGAATCGGTTGAATCTCAATGACTCCCTCATTAACAGTCACTTGCGGTCACCTACTGGCGGTTTTAATTTCACATGTCATTTCATGTTTTAAATAATTTCAAATATCAGTATTCAACGTTTTATGTTAAAAACAAAACAATAGGCCTATTTATGCATCTGTAACTGCAGGTTAAATGCATCCATGTCCCCTCTGAGATATATTAAAGGACTCATATGATGTTGCTAAAAAGAACATTATTTTGTGTATTTAATAATAATAATAATAATAATAATTTATGCATCTAGCAGACGCTTTTATCTAAAGCGACTTACAGTGCATTCAGGCTAAACATTTTTTACCAGTATGTGTGTTCCCTGGGAATTATTGGATATTTGTCCATATTTTCCTCATAGGAATAAATAAAAATTAACTTGGTTTTCTACCAGTAGTGGGCGTGGCATTGTATCGTTTTAGTGAAGTTTAGCCAAAGTTCCAAAATTATGAAACTTCATCTCATCAAGTAAAGTCAAGTCGTCAAGTCACCTTTATTTATATAGCGCTTTTAACAATACAGATTGTGTCAGAGCAACTTTACAGTATTAATTAGGAAAATAGTGTGTCATTAATGCAAAATTACAATGGTAAACACTCAATTTTCAGTAAAAAATAAAAACTGAATCACCACCAGTGTTGGGCAGTAACGCATTACTTAGTAACATGTTACTGTAATTTGATTATTATTTTAGTAATGGAGTAATTTAATGCGTTATAATTTTCAAAATAGTAATTAGAGTATAGTTACAAGCCGAGGTCTCTATACGTTACTGCCGCGTTTCACTGCTGACAAAATGCAGTGTTTTATAATCGAGAGATTATAGACAAGATGAGCGAGTGCTGCTGCGGGCGGGTAGACACTCGTGTGTGTGTGGGATGTGGGAGAATAAAATGATTCACGGGACTCCCGCAAAATAGAAGTATCTAAACAAAATATCTAAAACAAATAAATTGTTATTCATCTATTGCACAAAAGCAACATGAACTAATATAAAATATAAACGATTAACAGGTGCAAGCGTATGCAGAGTTTCTATTTAGGCTATAACACGTGTTTGCAGCGCAATGCAGTGCTGAAATGTGAGTGCTCACGAATCCTCTCATTATAACACACGAATTGTATACATTATGAAAGATTCATTATGCATATATTTATTGTGTTATAATAACAGAGATTTGTGAGATTGCGATGAACTGAGATGTCTTTTAGAGATTATAAATGCAGCGCTCTTTGCTGGCATTCTGTCATGCCGAACCATGCACGCAGCAGCTGCTGGCTTTAGTTAAAAATAACAGTGTTCTGTGAATGTTGATGCTTTAATAACAAATATTTATCGGGAGCGTGTATGCTGGGATTTTATAAATTTCATGGAGAAAAAAGTAACGTAACTAGTAATGTAACCAATTACTAATTACTTTTGAAATAAAGCAATCAGAACAGTAACATGATTACTTTTAAAAGGAGTAATCAGTAATTTTATTACGTTTTCAGAGTAACTTGCCCAACACTGATCACCATTAGAAAACAGCACAATATAATCCAAACCAACTCAAATGTGCCAATTTACTGCAAACCACATGAAGAACCAGAGGCACTGCTGCAATGTCTGGAATATGGAATATTTCTTGTCTGGAATGTCTGGAATATTCTAACTCCTTAGGACCGTTATCGCCCCCTACTGTACTGGATGTCAAATTAACCTTACATAGGTGATGAGAAGGATTAAAAAAATACTCCCTTCAATCTATGGAGCACTCAGAGCACATGCTCATGATAGCGCTGCGTGTTCAGCTCCTCTAACACTTACAATTAGCTCTTCATGCTCCAGACTAGGTAGATCATTCCCATTCACACAAATTATATTCTAGACACTAAACCTGAATCATATATATATTTAATTAATTGTCTGGAATATCTGTGCTGTGGTGCAATATGGGAGGTGGGAGAAACCAAGTGCAGAGGATGAAGGGGATTGTTTGTTATTTTAAAATTTGAATGCCTTACCAATGATGGAATTTGTATACATGACTGATAAATAATTTGTTGAATAGCGCATATAGTTATATAGTTTAGTTGTTAGCTTGTGTGATTGTCAATGGTTTTGCCTGTCGCTATAAATGCCCACTAGCTATGGGCCAGATGGGTTAGTATGAGATGGCAGTTGTGGTGTAAGGATGCCGAAAGAGATTGTCACACTTGAAAGTATACCTGCTTTAATAATTGAAGGGTAAGCTCTTTTCTTCCTCATTCATTTGTTATGTGATTATATACCTTGATTGTATTTTTTTATTTTTTTTTTATAAATGAAAACCTCTATCCAGTAATGAATGTTATGAGCCAACCAGGAGTTGTTTTTTGGTTTGTTAACAGTCCTGTTGAAGGTGGAAGAAAGCATGTGAAGCTAATTGAATGTGACAGCTGAACTGCATCAAGAGAGAAATTCCATCAGATGAAAAGTTTAGTCTATAGTGATCTTCAAATCTGGCCCACGAGATCCACTTTCCTGCAGAGTTTAGTTCTAACCCTAATCAAACACACCTGACCATGCTAATCAGTGTCTTCAGGATCATTAGAAAATCACAGGTAGGTGAGTTTGATCAGGGTTGGAGCTAGACTCTGCAGTGCATTGGCCCTCCAGGGCAAGAATTGAGGAACCCTGACCTATATCATGTTTGCCTTTTTTTATTCTTTGTGCCTTTTGTTTCTTCCTCTTCATCTGTGGTATATTCATGTAGTTTTGTTTTTTTTGGCTAAGAATAATTTCCTTTTGCTTTTTGAACTGTTTGTTTATGCACAGACAAACTGACTTTAAGGAATAATTCATTTAGAAGCGCTATGACGGTGACAAATGTTTCTTTATTGTAATGTGGGCTCTGACTATATACATTGAGTGGTAACTTTTAAGGCTCAAATGCAGATCTTATTGCTTGACGGTGTATGAATGTCATGGGTTTCACATAATCTGCTCTGGTTTTTGCTTTCAGATCCTTCACTTTCCTGGGCATTATATAAGAAACCATTTACTTCACTGTGGCATTTGGTGAGGTTAAACAGTTTTGGTATTTGTGAGATGTTAGATCTGGGGCCCGTTTCAATAAGGAGGTTCAACAAACCTAACTCGGAGTTGACTTACCCTGAGATGGGAAACTCTGAGTTTTCAGGTTCAGAATGGCTGAATTGAGTTCAATCAACTCGGAGTAGGTTGACTCAGTTTAGCGTGTGCACCACGACTATGAAAAGCCATGATCAATTGAGCTCCGACGTTATGATTCACCACGGCAACAGCACCCGACAAAAAGACGTCTGCATACTTCCGAGTCAATACATAACTTTAATTCTTAATCACTGTTATAATATCAAAGGTAAAAATTGGCAGAATGGTCAATTTAATATAAATTTTTCATGGTATCCCACAGGCAAAAGAAAAAGTAAAAACAATTAAGTATTAAAACGTAATTCAATCAGGTAACGCTTTAAGCATAAAAGGTTCATGAGTGAAGGTTACATGACTTTACAAACATTTGACATATTAAATATCATTCCGTGTCTATTTCAATGTGCAGCAGCTTTCCCCCCCACATAGTCTAATGCTCTTTTCACATAATTAAATGTTCTCTAATCCAAACTGTTGCATTTCTTAGAGTAATGAAATTGGCCTAACATTTGACTTGTACTCAGCCAACAGCAAGAAGACTTGCAAAATAATGAAGAACAGATAAAGCGAAGATGGCCACAATACCAAATATTGGAAGAATATTAAAATCCAACAGGAAAAAGAATGACTGTTGCTTTTGTATTAGTAGGAAACAAAGATGACCAAATTTAACAGCTGTGGTGATATTTGCAGCATAGCCAATATCTCAAACTGCCTTTTTTATCTGGCATCCTTCCATTTCATACAGTAATCAGCTTAATTTTGATGGGTTCGTGGCAAAGAAACCACAATATTATAAAATGAGCATGAGAACGAGGCACACTTTCCTTATTGCTCTGCATGCAGCGGCCTTACTAATGTGCTCTTTCACTTAACCTCCTTTCTGAAACCCTAACTCCTTTTGAATTTCATGCGATTAAGATCAACATTAACTTTATGGATTAACAGCATCTTGGAGGAGCTGAATGTGCTGTTATCCTGTACATTGATGGCAGTCAGCTTGTAGTTGACTTTAACGTGAGGTTTATTCAGGTGAATTCTGGAGAGTTCCAAGCTCTTATAGCTTCATTTGCACTTTCCTTTGGAAATGTGGTGAATGTTTAAGTTAACTTAACTAATTGAAACCTGAACTATGACTCCTGAATTCAGCAGGTTCCAACCACATTATGGATAATACAGCCATGTGTCAATGCAGCCTTTGATCAACCGACACTAACTGGTAAGGAACAGAAGGCAGTGTCAGTCACCTGCATGTGCAAATCAAAAGCCAGTTATGCTTGGTTATATAGGGGTGTGAAATTAGGTAACCAGTCTTTAGCGATGTTCAGTTTTCACTTTTAAAAAGTTTAGGGATGGTTGGTCACTGATGCATTGAATTTAATTAGTCAATCACCCCCCCCCCCCCCCCCCTAAAAAGCTTTTTTTTTTTTTTTTTTT
>NW_015507551.1:1200-3569 GCF_001515645.1 Sinocyclocheilus grahami | reverse complement strand
TGTTATCCCTGAAGTGCCCCCCCCCCCCCCCATTCACAGCTGTCTGGCAATTCCAGAGTCCTAATACTGGCTTTATTCCAGTTGTTACCTCACTCTACCAGAGAACACAAACAGCAGGTTTCATTTAAATTTCTTCAGTAATCCCCAAAATGTTGTGTATATGCAACAATCTTTTGATTTTCATGTAGTCAACATCAACTTAACATGTACTATATCTTCTAGGTGACCTGGGAGTTGGATGTGCTGCTGTCCTGTTCCTTGTCAGTGACTTGGTCTATCTCCCCCCCCCGATAGACCATGTCACTGACAACTTCAGCATTAATCTAGGTAAGTTTCATTCCTAATTGGCTCTTCTTGCCTCATTTGATCTCTGGAAATGTGGAGAGCTTTATTCAGGAAATTGTCAACTGCTTGAATGTCAGCTTTGGCTTGTCGCAATTTGTGCATATAGTTTTCTTTACTGGGTTCAGCCATGTTCCTCGCCAGCCTCTGATTAACCAAATTTCGTTTCAATTTCTCCCACTTTTGACATTCTTGCAGTAGCTGCAGATTATTTTTTTTGGTCCATGTAGACCAGAAGAGGTGTGCCATGTTTAATTTTTGCTTCCATGTGAATAACCGTTCTTTCACACAAACTCCTGGTGGCTTGATTGTTGGTTATTTCATCGGCAGATGATTTGTAGTCCGAGGCTCCAAGTCGTTTGGGTCATTTGATGGTTTAGTAATTGTTCGTCGTTTATAATGGTTTCAACTAAACAAAATTGTGAAATTCAAAACTTTAAGCTGCATTTGTCATTCCCATACTCCACCTTGATGAGATGCTGATTTAGTATTGCATTTCACTTTTTATTCCTTTTTGAAAAGAGCTTTAGGTATTTTGGGCTGATTTAACGGAGTAGCTGCTTTCAGCTCTCTTTCAGTCCCAATGAAGTTTGTACCATTGTGTACAAAGAAGAATGTCCCATCTTTCTGCCGCTTATATTCAAATTTCTCATTAAAAACATTGTGCACAAGGTTGCAGAACTTCTTGGATCAATGAAAATATGTATTTTTATTTATTTTTTTTAAATTAAACTTCCTGTTTTTTGGACTTTTTCACTGGAACCAGAGCTGGCCCATGGCATAAGTCAAGTCACCTTTATTTATATAGTGCTTTATACAATACTGGTTTTCAAAGTTGCTTTAACACAAAACTGTCACCAAGGACGTCCTTCTGATTCAGAAAAAAAAAAATGGGAAGAGAAAGGGGCTAGATAAAGGCATGTTAAGAATAAGTAAACTAAAGGCTATGGTGTGAGCTAATGTTAGCTGGCTAGTTAATTAACATAGCTTAGGTAGCTTTTTTAAATTATTTTTTTAGGAAAGTTCATGATTGATTTAAACGTCCATAAATAGCCTTTAACATCTTAATATATTATAATGCAATACATTACTTGGCTAGTTTTAGATTTTAAAGTATTTATCATGTGTGTAAACATTATTTTCCTGGGTGCATATTTTTGTAATAAAAATAAGCTTCTGTTCCATAAACTTGGTAATAACAACTTGACATTATCTACATTAGCCTACCGTTGGGGTCTTTGCTATAATATACTGATTTCATTATGCCTCAATTAGCTATAGATTTTTTTTTTGTGTACACAGGTGGCTTGCTGTGTTTAATTTGTAAAATAACATTCTTTGTTGGAGCTCTGAAGTATTTTGGAGGTGGGGCACAACCAACGCCACCAACCCCAAGTGCCAGTGCTACAGCTGATGTTCCAGCAGGTGAGTTTTCAACAATCCCAGATCAATATAGTTATATGGGTAGCCCATAAGTTTTGTGAGAATTTAAGGAAAATCTTTTTTTGGCACAGGCTGTTGCGTTACCTTCTAACATGGCTGGCTATTATTATTATTATTTTCATTTTTCATCATGCCCATCCTCTGCAGGTGAGGAGCACTTACCAGCACCTGAATGCACTGATCCTGCTGTTCCTTCCATGTCTAATTGAACCTCAGTGGATGTGGCAGGTAAGTTAATATCACAACCATTTGTATTTGCTGTAGAATATCACATTTCTAATTCATGTAATTTTCATTTGCATGTCAGAATTCTTTGTACTTATTTGTGAGAGATGGAAACTAGAGTCTGCGACTTGGACTCTAGTTGCACTTAAGTTGCAAAGATAAAGACTTGTGACTTGACTTGGACTCGTGAACAGCTGACTTGAGACTTGACTGACTCATGATTTGTGAGACTCGAAAAAACGTAAGTCAATCATATGACATTCCCTGTTTACTACACCACATGGCAGCATCATACACACAAATACAAATATTTTAAAAAAATGCAAAGTTACGGATGACACACAGCCTGTTAACCAACA
>NW_015507551.1:0-1190 GCF_001515645.1 Sinocyclocheilus grahami | reverse complement strand
CCTTTTTTTTTTTTTTTTTTTTTTCTAAAATTCAGCATGGTTCCAAATGTGATTTATTTTATACAACAGTTCAATAAACAAGTTAATATCTAGAGACTTGTGTTTTAGACACCATATTGGCTGTTTTTGCGCTATTTCTGTGCTATTTCGCCAACAAGAAAACATTCCAAACACAGCCACAGTACTGTTTTGCGTCTCTGAGCAACATGACGTTGTTTTGTTTCTGAATGAATCAACCGTTTAAACGATTCGGTTCAATCGCAGTGACTCACTTAATAGTGACTTGCTGCCACCTACTGGCGGTTCAAATTTCACATTTAAAGTTATCTTCTCTTTTTTTTAAACAATTTCATATATCAGTATTCAACATTTCATGTTTTAAATATCAAAACATTATTTATGCATTTGTAATTGCAGGTTAAAGCATTCTATGTCCCTCTGAGCTGCATTAACATGTGTAAATGTATCTAAATGCCACTTCATATGCATCTTCTGCAAAGATTAATTTTATTGATATACTTAATTTGTTTAGTAACAGCCTAAATGTATTATAATTGACTGATTAAATGTAAGAGTTTGACTCAAAAGATGATGTACACTTTTAGGAAAAAAATGGCTTTATAAAGGTAAGAATGCCCATAAGTTAAAAATCTATTTAAACTTATTGGAAAAGATTAATTTCTATCACTGCTGTGAACTGACCACACAGAATATGAAGAATATCAAAAACTTTAGGAGTCAGCTGTCCACGGCAGTCCTTAAGATATCAGCACAATAACACACTCAGCAAAATATCGTCTAATTATCTTTATCGATAAAATCACAAAATATTGAGATTGTTTTGTCAATATCGCACACCCCTAGTACTGACAAAATGATTTGCAACGGTCGCTTTGTCACGCCCAGTGTAGTTCTGTTCCAGGGTTAGTTCACTTCAGCGCATGTGTGATCTACTGACGAGCCTTCAGTGGGCGTGACGGATAGCGCACAGCATTATATAATATTACAATATGTAATATAGCCTATTATTTATATGTATGAAATGTTAATGATGAAGCACTATTATAAGTAATATATTATTCTAATGGTTTTTATATTTATTTTATTGGCATATATTACCATTATCTCTATAAATTATAAAACATGGACAAGGTAGTGTTTAATTTATTATATAATTACATTTTATGTCA
>NW_015507550.1:58088-63645 GCF_001515645.1 Sinocyclocheilus grahami | reverse complement strand
TTTATGTGCAATGACTATAAAACATGTAAATATTACAAGTAAATATTAATAAGAGTTACTTTTCCCCACACAGTACATTAATTACATGAATTAAATGTGTACATTTTACTTAGAAAATTGTTGTATTCCTTGATTTTAGTAGAACTTATGATGGTTAATTTGGTTAACACCACAAAGTGTGGTGTTGCAAAATAATACATAATATATTTCAGTAATGCAAACCACCTGACCTTTTTTCTCAAATATGGCCATATTGAATTGATTAAAGGTCTTGGTATGGTTAAGCTGCTTACTCCCTCTGGTGTGTGTTATCTTTATCATTGTTCTTAGTTGTTTAGTGACGACCATTTAGAGGAGGTGCATGATTCATCTCTCTGTGAGTGTGTGGGGGTGCGCATGTGTGTGCTTTTTAATTCTTACATGCATCTTTATCCAAGGCCACTTTATTGTATATGTGTTCTCTCAGGTTCGATTTGTTTACAGTACATGGATGTTTGGGAAGGCGATGTGCCATGTGAGCCGCTTTGCTCAGTATTGTTCTGTTCATGTCTCTGTTCTTACGCTGGTCGCTATCGCCATTGATAGACACCAAGTAAGTGTTCTCACAAACAGACATACACAGACATCTTAACAATGAAAACTTTAGTGAGAATAGCTTTTTCATAATCATTTTAAGGGGAGACACTGCAGGCAAAAACATTGTTTTTTCATGCACCTGCAAGTATGAGATTTCGGGATTTTAGTTTTTTTCAGACTAGTGGAAAGAAAACATCCAAAAGACAATGTTAAGTGTTTCTTTTATAGCACTTTATCTATTTGTGTCAATAGATTTCAATTATAATTTATATTTTTAAAGGCCGTTTTCTCAAAATGAGTTTTTTCTCCTACATTGAGCCATAAATCTCCACTTCAGTAGCACTTACACACACCAAACTTTACATTTTTATTCCTGTCTATATCCTGAAGTTTTTTACAGAGGGATTTGTTCATATATAATTGCTTGATTATATTCAACATTTTAATCCCCCCAAAATTTTGAAAATATAGTGTTTTCTGTCCATTCTAAGCATTTTCGGAATTATGGAGTGACAAAAATGAGATACCCAAAATTCCCTCTGTAAAAACTTTTGACGCTAATATGTCAAAAAATTTAAACTAGAATTTTGGAACTGACATCATCCCGTGTTTAGATTTTTGTATAAGAAATGTATGCAAATTAGCGCATATTTCATTAAATAATGAAATAACATTTTAGAAAACTTGTAATACAAAAAATGTTTGCAATTATCAATGTAATCAATCAGCTGGGTAAGTAAGGCGATAACTATTTTTTATTTTTATTTTTTACCCTATTCACCTGCAGTGTCTCGCCTTAAAATTAGTGAATCAGTGTGTGCCAGTGTAAAATCATGATGGGTTATTATTGTTGTCCATCAGGTGGTGATGCATCCAATGAAGCAGCGGATGTCTCGGCTTCAGGGCATAGCCTGGATCGGTGTCGTCTGGGTCATGGGGTCCTGCTTCTCTCTACCTCATGCCATCTATCAGAAACTGCTGCGCTTTGAATTTGTGTATGATCTTTTTCTTTTTTATTCTTTCTTTCTTGTTGGAAATGAAAATCAAGTAAAAATGACAGACATTGGTTTGACAATTTAAATGGATGTAAACAATGATAATGCTATAACGTTATAATAAGGACATTTAGTTCTCAGTGTAGGGGCACAAGAAACTCTTGTTAATTTGTAATATATTGAAAATCAGCATTCAAGACAGGATACCTTTCAATCATTGGAAGTGTTTTTGCAGTCAGGCCTAGAGAGAGAAAGAGATAAGAACTTCAGAGAGATAAGTTTTGTGTCTAGTGAAGCCTCCCATTGTATTTAATCTGTCACCCCTGATTGTACCTTCTAGTTTTGAGCTTTTAAATGCAATTTAGTTCAACATGGTTCTTAAATTATTTTACATGAATTAAAAAAAAACATGCTTTTCCTCTTTAAAATGAAAATTAGCTGAAAATGTACTCACCTTAAAGATGGACTTTTTCACTAGAGCAAGCGTTATTATGGATTATGGACTGGTATTTAAATTAAAACATGCAGCCTTTTACTTCACAAGACATGAATTGATTTAAAACGGACTGGTGTCATGTGGATTATTGTGATGTTTTTATCAGCTGTTTGAACTCTCATTCTGACGGCACTCATTGGCTGCAGAGAATTCACCGGTGAGTGATATAATGCTAAATTTCTCCAATTCTTTTCCGATGAAGAATCAAACTTATTTTGGAAATCCTAAGTGTTGAGTAAATGTTCAGCAAATTTTAATTTTGGGGTGAACTATTACTTTAACAATAATGTGATGTTAAAAGATTTCTCTTCTCGTCTCTTTTAGCAATAACAGAGTGCGGATGGTATGTCTGCCCAGCTTTCCACATCCCTCCGATCTCTTCTGGAAGTATCTGGATCTTGCCACCTTTGTCCTGCTCTATGTATTGCCTTTAGCAATTATCTCCTTATCGTACCTTGTGGTTGCCAAGAAGGTCTGGTTCCGGAATGCTGTCGGTGATGTCACGCTGGCTCAATCGGCCGCTCATCGCAGAAGGAAGAAGACAACTTTGAAAATGCTAATTGCAGTGGTGGCCGTGTTTGCAGTCTGCTGGTTTCCTCTAAACTGTTACATTGTGCTGCTGTCAAGTAAAGTGATCCAGGCTAACAATGCCCTGTACTTCATCTTCCACTGGCTGGCCATGAGCTCTACCTGCTATAACCCCTTTATATACTGCTGGCTAAATCACAGCTTCCGTGCCGAACTCAGAGCCCTGCCTCTAATTGGCCGTATAGCCAAGGGAAATGCCATCCAGCAATCCTAAGGAAGCTCCCAAGATTTTGCGGTTCTATTTTTTCTTTTAAAATTCTGTTGTTTTTATAAACGCATATTCACATAAGAAAGCACTGTAGCAGATCATCTCTCTCACCTCCCAACCTAGTGGTTTCTCATTTTTATCCCATCCACAGCTCTCCTTTAGTCCTCTCCATCTTAGTGAAAATGACACCTAAACCCATGTCCTTTGAAAAAAAACGTGTTGCCATGGAAGAGATTACATAAATAAGCACGGTATGACACGTTAAATAGAAATTTTATTCTATTTTTCAAGAACAAAATCAAAAACACTCCATAGTGGAACACACTACATGTGTCACGTTTCTGTGCTATACACGCACACAAGAATACTTTCTGTGCTATACACGCATCTTTTAATAATAAATCCACAGGAAAATAAACACAAGGAATCCAGAAGCAGGAAGTAGCACAAAACACAACTGAACAAAACAATAACCGGCGAAGGAGTGAACAGAACGGGGAGTATAAATACAAAGGCAAGAGAGGGACTAATGACATAATTAAATGAACACAGGTGAATAGTATGACATAATCAAGACAACTAGGGAAACTATAGGTCAAAGGAACTAAACAAGACAGGAGAACAGGGCCAGTATTCACAAAACATCTTAAGGCTAAAAGTAGCTTATAACTAGCCGATTTAGTAGAAAATCTTAAAAATAATGGGCGTGTCAGTTCTAAATTTAGGACTCCTAAATTTTTGTTCTAAGAGTATTTCACAAAGCGTTTTAGCGCTAAAACTAGCTCCTAAATCTGTGAAACGTTAGGAGTAGCCTAGTGAAGAGGGCTCCTAAGTCACTAAGACCAAGTCACAAACTATCCTAAAATGGCTGTTACCAGCAATCTACCTCGGAATATAAACATTTTAGAAACATTTGACGATAATGAGCTTTTAAAAATGTATCGGCTTTGGTTTGGAGGTTATTCCAACTCCAAATTTTTTATTATATCCTTAATATATAGCTGTTCTCGCGTCCAGTTTGGTTTTCTTTTATGTTTGCATCATACTATCAGCCATGATTATTCTACTCTGCTAACTAAAAGGCTGTTTATGTAACTGATCGGCCAGGCTCCGCCACCACCCAATCACAACGATCCCTCTCACCTGAGTTCTGAGCACCTGCACCTGTCACTAATCGAGAACCTCATCAACCAGCCTGCATAAGAGCACACACCTCAGACACCCTCATTGTCCGGTCTCGTATACACGTAGAGGACTCAATAACTTTGCTACTACTGCCATGTGAATACTTCCTGCATTACGTGCCTCCTGTGTTCCTCCTAGTGTCTCCAAGTGTCTCCTGTTCCTCCTAGTTCCCGGATCGCTGAGGACACCCCTTAAATACAGCACACAGCTCCTCCTGCTTGCATCCCAGCTCCTGTAAAGCCAAAGGACTCGGATTCCCCCACGCATCATATCCTTTGAACTATTCCACGAACGACTCATTCACCATCCTATCCTCTGGACCCTATCCCTGTACTCTCTGTGACCGCATAAACCAGTTTTATATATACTAACCTGTTGCGTCAGACCACTTCCGTTACAGTTTATATGCATATTACCAAAATTTTATTAGTCGCAGAAAAAAAAAATCCACATGAAGTGGCGAAATCACGCAGTCCGTGACGGACAAATCGTTAACGGCTGGTCTATGCGGTAATATAGTAGGCTACATAGGGCAGGACATCCATATGCTCTCCTAAGTCCTAACATTCATCGATCTCAAATATGGCTTATCCATGTGAATACTTCCTGCATTACGTGCCTCCTGTGTTCCTCCTAGTGTCTCCAAGTGTCTCCTGTTCCTCCTAGTTCCCGGATCGCTGAGGACACACCTTAAATACAGCACACAGCTCCTCATGCCTGCATCCCAGCTCCTGTAAAGCCAAAGGACTCGGATTCCCCCACGCATCATATCCTTTGAACTATTCCACGAACGACTCATTCACCATCCCATCCTCTGGACCCTATCCCTGTACTCTCTGTGACCGCATAAACCAGTTTTATATATACTAACCTGTTGCGTCAGACCACTTCCGTTACAGTTTATATGCATATTACCAAAATTTTATTAGTCGCAGAAAAAAAAAATCCACATGAAGTGGCGAAATCACGCAGTCCGTGACGGACAAATCGTTAACGGCTGGTCTATGCGGTAATATAGTAGGCTACATAGGGCAGGACATCCATATGCTCTCCTAAGTCCTAACATTCATCGATCTCAAATATGGCTTATCTGAAAAATGTAGCAACTTTACATGGCAGCTCAATCTAATGTTAGCAGAGGCGGACAAAGTACACTACTCCATTACTTGAGTGAAAGTACAGATACTGCTGGTCAAATATTACTCCATTACAAGTAAAAGTTGTAAAGACAGATTTTTACTTAAGTAAAAGTACAGAAGTACTTGCTTTTAAGAGTACTTAAGTACCAAAAGTAAATTTCCTTCTTTGTGTCAATGCACTGTTTTATTATTGTTGTATGTAATACTTGCAATTCCTTTGAAGCAACTTACAATACATTACACCTGCTGAATACACTGACTAGCTTGTAGTATCTTTGGAATAAAATGCTTTTAGAATGTTAAAAACCTATGGGGCAAAAAAACTAAACAAATTATTTAACACCCCTACCCACCCCCACAAAAGCAGGAT
>NW_015507550.1:45990-56943 GCF_001515645.1 Sinocyclocheilus grahami | reverse complement strand
ATTAGTGACACTTAGCCTGCATTTTAAAATCTTTATTTGAATGTAGCAATTAACATTTTTATTTTAAAACCTTTATTTTAATATGGCAACATAATATTGCGCTCTACAATATTTCTATGAATAAACCTCTGACAGAGATTTTCAGCCAATCACTGTGTGCATAGTTAGTATCCATAGCAACGCGGTCAACCCCGCCCCCTTATGCTTAATTTAAGACTTCTCTCTATTCCTTAGTAAAAGTTTGTCTCAGCAGCTTTGTGAATAGGTTTTAAGAGAAAACTCTTAGCTAAAAACCTTTACTGCTATTTAGTGCTTTTAGTTGTAAGATAAAATGTTTTGTGAATACGGGCCCAGGAACAGAACTAACACAACTAAAAGTCCATGAACGTGGCTTTTATGGCTTTTAAAATCTGAACAGATCTGAAAAAAAATTAGGCATCATACACAACTAAGGATCACACATTACCAGACTTTCAAGTCATTCTGAACACAACAAACTCACATAGAAATATGCTCTTTATTGCTAGGAGACGCAGCTCAGAATATCAAACTTCTTTGATATCTTCTGACTGATGGAATCATAAGGAATCAAAACTCTGTGCCTATCATACACTACATGATTTTCTGTGAAATCTGACTGCCCAAAATCTGCAGACTATCTATGAGTTCTGGCAACAAGCTTTGACTCATCCAGATTGTAAATTGGGGCAAAATTGTGTAATGTATCCCTGCCTATAAAGTGGCATTTTAATATCACCACATCACGAACAAAATCACATAAAAATGAGCAAATACAGAAGAGGTTTATTTTGGTTTTAGGTAGGAAACAACTGAATGAGATTATTAGGCAAATTTATGATATTTAACTCTAACAGCTATTATGTAATTATATTCACATTTTGACAGCTTCTGTTGCACTAGAATAATTTCATATCAGGGTCTTATTTATTTGTTTTATTTATGACTATATTTTTATAACACATTAGACATATTTAATTCACTCATCTCCATGCATGAGCAATTCTTAGGCAGCACTGTATTAATAGTGAGTGATATGGTTACAATCTGCCAATCTTTTTTCAATCATGTTTACAGTATTTTTACATGTCAGTGGTGTAAAATATACATATAGCAAAATTATTTGCTGTTTCATGCAATTGTAAATATTCATTTGAAAATTTAAAATATTTATTTAACATTTAATCCTAATTCTCAGAGTATGGCTGATAATAGTTTACACTAGTATAGATAATAGTAGATAATTAAATACGTTTTTTGGGCTGTTATAGAGGTGAAATGTATTATATACAAACCTAAAGATGCTTATGATGTTGCTCTCTTCTGGACCAACCTATCTTTTTTTTTTAATAATGCTACCTGTTTTACTATAACAATTATTTGGGTGGCCTGGTCTCAGGTTTAAACTCTAGTTCATTCTTGTGCCATCAAGTATGTGAATTGAACTCCCACACATAGCTCATTCTGAGAGCACAAATAACTGTGATCAGTTTGATAGCCTTTATCTGACAGTTTTAATTATTGTCAGTGGTTTTTGCATATAATGACATGCAATGGACAAGTCTTGAAACTGTGCAAAAACAATTTCTGAGGCTCTGCTTATGCATATGCAAAGAATAAAGTAGCCCTGAATGAACAAAACCTATATATCAAATTGTTTAACTACTTGGACCAGGTGATAATGTACTGTACTATACTAATACAATGCAACTACAGTAACGGAGGTGGTAATCAGAAGGTAACTGGCTCGATTACTACAGATATTGTGCCATTGAGCAAGGCACTTAACCCTGAAGTTGCTCTAGTCTAGGTAATGGTCCCTAATGTGCAATTTAAGTTGCATTGGCTAAAATTGCCTGCTAAATTGCTGCAGCACAGGCAGCCATCTGGGGCAACATTTAGAAAACGACTACTTGCTTTCTTACTAGCAGTAACATTCCATCTTGGGTTTAATGGGGGGAGTGATTTGCACAGGACATGGTGTGATACAATTGTAGGATTTACCACCTAATACCTATTACTTTTGAGTCAGAAGGGTATATTTCTGATCACAACATTTCTTAACTGATGTACTTTAGTACTTTTCTTGACTGATTAGTAATTGTTATGGCTCTATTTCACAGTTTTAAAGGATCATCCTTTTTATCTCATGCATTTTTAAATATGTGAGGGCATTATGCATTGTGCATGACATCAGTTTACGTCAGTTTCTGTTCTGAATTTGTAAAAGATCTCACAAATTCCTTCCTAAAATCCAGAAATATCTGATATTTAATAACCTCAGCAACAGCACCAATTATGTGGTGCCATAGCAACACAAGCCATGATTTCAATGTATTCATTGAGTCTTTGTGCTTTTGTTGAAGTATGAGAATAAGAACTAATCAGCTATTAACGTATTAAAATAAAGAAAACAAAACCGCAATTACCTTAACAGTCTTCATAATTTCAAAATCTATTGCATTTTTCAGAGCACATTTTAAATAGCTTTGAGCAAAATGTTGTAGCACAAATGCTAATATCCAAATGGACATTTAACCAGATATCAAGGCTGGCTGAAATTTCAGGTGATTTACTGTGATGTTAAAAGACTCAAATGCAAGTTGAAGATGGTGGAGAAAGCCCTCATTCATACATACATATCAAAATATAAAGACTAAGATGGCATGATAAGTAAAACATTACAATTTGGTTAGATGAATTTAAACAACCACTGTGTGTCAAAAGAATATTATATACTAAATGTGATGGTTTTGTTTTTAAAAATGTAATAATTGTGACAGATGCTGCATGCTCTGGGAAAGGTTTGTAATAAAACAGCCTTCACATAATCTCATGCTTTCATGTACTGACATCCATCAGTCAATCTAAAAATACACCAAAAGCAAATTTAATCCGAATGAGATTTGTCAAGCCTGTCTAGTTGTGTCATTGTGTCTAGAACAAGCCAGACATCTTGCTATTTGTCTAAACAAGCTAACACAGAGGTGACTTCTGTTGTACTGCATCATCCTTATAGGATACTGTTGCCCGATGGGTATTTTGCTTAAAACTACAACAAAAAGAGAATTTTGCATATATCATTAAATCCAGTCAGTGAAGAGCCAAATGCATTGTTGCTCAGTTATTTTTGATGTGTTAAATCCTCATTATGTTGCTATTTGATCTTGTGTGATGTTTGTGCATATGTGTGGGACGGTGTTTGTTCACGGCATGCCGTGTGTGAGACATAAACATCGATCTGGATTTTCACAGTTCTGCGAGAACTAATTTCTCCAGTTTCAGTGGGGGGTATTTGCAGCATTGAGTGTGTTGTGATTTCTGTAGTTGTGAAGCCATTATCGATCTCAAATGATATGATAAAGGTGATGTTCATTTATGAGGTGATACAAAAAAATGTCAAGCTTGTGTCTGTTTCCTCTGTGCCTGTCAATTCGATGTTATGTATATCTTTGAAAGATGATAAATGAATTTTAAAATTTCATATTTTTTATATCATTCATGATATATTTTGATGTGTGTCCTGTTGGTGATTTATCAGCAGTTCTTCTTCAAAGGAGCTTCACAAACAGCTGAAATAACTCACACAACATTGTTTGCATGGAATAATTAAAAAGCCAAACAAGTGTAGAATGTGAAGCAACAAAGTCCAAATGTTTTAAATGGATAACCAGCTGCATTAGAGTTTGATAGTTTTTTGAATCATTATGACAAAAAAGCCTGTATTTTCTGTGTGGTTGTAATTTAAACAAATTATTAAAACTTTTATACAGTGTGTCAGTTGGTCTTGGAGATGTTTCTCTATCTGTAACATGAGCTGCAAACATGAACTGTATCTTGTCATGAGAAATACAATTGTTTCACTGCTAGCAGCAGAACGCGGTGTGATTATTGTATTATACCAACATTTGGATTCAGACTGGTCAAGTTTATCCTGTAAGTGTTTGCATGTGTGTTTGTTTGTGTGTGCAGGTGAATATACTATATGTGGGAACAAAAACATTTCAATATAAAAATGCTGACAAACAGTAGATGTGGAAAATTATGTCGTCTTCAGTGGCAAATATTAAAGTCTATCAATCACAAGCACTCGATGCTGAAAAGCTGTTATTCCGTTAGACTTTCCATTTGTAAAAGATTAATTGATTTATTTGGAGAGAAAATAGACTATTTACTGAGATCAATTCTGAAAAGTAAAGGTTTGAATGTGAAGTTTTTGGCGGTTGCGATTGTGGGAGAATCTACAAGGGCACAGGAGCAGACAGAGAATACAGGCTTCTTTACATCATCAATGAAATGGGGTCAATTTGTAGCAGTTTTCCAGTATTCACCCCATCCTCAAGATTGGTGATATCTTCTGAACATATTTTTAGTAAGTGTTTGACTGTGCTCATGCAGTTATAACAACAGTTAATGTTGAAGCATGAATCGATTATTTGTTAAGGAGATTACATCATTATAGAGGTTCTAAATGTGCTAACATTAATTGTGCTGCTAGTTCAGTTTTCTTAATTCAACAATTATATATAATAAGAGATTTTATTCAGTCATTGTGTGTAACTCACTTACATTCATAAAATAGATGTTTATGCAGTTCACGTTGATTACGCAAATTATTTTTGGTAGACTAGTTTAATTCTTAATCGGAGTAGATTTGGAGAAATTTAGTATTAAATCACTTGTTCACCAATGGATCCTCTGCAGTGAATGGGTGCCGTCAGAATAAGAGACCAAACAGCTGATAAAAACTCCACAATAATTAATCTTTACTCTGTAATTCTATGTATGTCTGCACTATCATGTATGTTTGCACTACACTCTAAAAATAAAGGTGCTTCAAAAGGTTCTTCGAGCGATGCTATAGAAGAACCATTTTTGGTTCCACAAAGAACCATTCAGTCAAAAGTTCTTTAAAGAACCATCTCTTGCTTGCCTTTTTATTATCTGAAGAACCTTCTTTCACCACAAAGAACCTTTTGTGAAACAGAAAGGTTCTTCAGATGTTAAAGGTTCTTTATGGAACCATTTAGACAAAAAGGTTATTCTATGGCATCGTGAAGCACCTTTATTTTTAAGAGTGTATGTGTGTACTTTCTTCTCTGTCGCCAAGTCAAATTCCTTGTGTGTGTAAACATACAGTCATGGCCGAAGGTTTTGGCAGTGACATAAATTTTGTGTTTTGCAAAGTTTGCTGCTTCAGTATTTGTAGATTATTTTTCCACATGTTTCTATGATATACTGAAAAAAATGTTAAGCATATCATACATTTTAAAGGCTTTATTGGCAAAGAAATATTATGAGTCAGTATTTTCAGTGATGACCCTTGTTCTTCATAACCTCTGCAATTCGCTCTGGCATGCTGGATATTAGCTTCTGGGCCAAATCCTGACTGATGGCGATCCATTCTTGCCTTATTAGTTCTCGAAGTTGATCACAATTTGTGGGCTTCTGCTTGTACACTCGCCTTTTGAGGACTGACCACAGGTTCTCTATGGGATTGAGATCCGGAGAGTTGCCTGGCCACGGACCTTTAAAGGCTTTATTGGCAAAGAAATATTATGAGTCAGTATTTTCAGTGATGACCCTTGTTCTTCATAACCTCTGCAATTCGCTCTGGCATGCTGGATATTAGCTTCTGGGCCAAATCCTGACTGATGGCGATCCATTCTTGCCTTATTAGTTCTCGGAGTTGATCACAATTTGTGGGCTTCTGCTTGTACACTTGCCTTTTGAGGACTGACCACAGGTTCTCTATGGGATTGAGATCCAGAGAGTTGCCTGGCCACGGACCTAAAATTTCAATGTAATGATCTTCGAGCCACTTCTTTATTACTCTTGCTTTGCGACATGGTGCTCCATCATGCTGGAAAATGTACGGATCATCAGATGAAAAAACAAGCTCATCTACATCTTAGATGGGCTGAGGGTAAGTAAATGTTCTGCAAATTTTCATTTTTTGGGCAAACTATTCCTTTTAAAAGCGTGAAATGGTCATATAGCAACTCATGATAGTTGCAAGTAAATCTGATTACAATATGAAAAATAACCTGTGAGGGAACATAACTTCTATAGGAGTTTGGGTAAAAACTTTTAAAATGTAGTTTATAAACTTTTTTCATCATTATCCTATACAAGGTTTTTATGATTTTAATTACTCATATTAGGATAATAACATATTCCAGGAGGCAAATCAGACCAAACCTGATTCTCTGCAAAAATGAAATTAGGTGTCATCTCAGACACTTTATCTGCACCTTAAATTCGATCACTTTTGTCATATTGTGCACTGAGAGTGTCAACTGGCTGTTATTAAACCTCTCATAAAAAAAACTCAACTTGACGCCAAAGAACTAGTTAATTACTGACCGATCTCAAATATCCCTTTTCTGTCTAAGATAATAGAATAGGTAGTATCCTTACAATTATATTCCTTCTTAGAGAAAAATGGTATCTGTGAGGATTTCCAGTCAGGATTTAGACCGTATCACAGTACTGAGACTGCTCTCATTAGAGTTACAAATGACCTGCTCTTATCATCTGATCGTGGTTGTATCTCTCTATTAGTGCTACTGGATCTCGACACTATTGACCACGACATTCTTTTGAAAAGACTAGAAAACTTTGTTAGCATTAATGGAAGTGCATTAGCATGGTTCAAATCGAACTTATCTGACCACCATCAATTCGTTGCAGTGAATGAAGAGGTATATCGATCACAAGTGCAGTATGGAGTACCTCAAGGCTCAGTACTTGGGCCGTTACTTTTCACGCTTTACATGTTACCCTTAGGAGATATCATCAGGAAACACGGTGTTAGCTTTCACTGTTATGCTGATGATACTCAGCTCAATATTTCTTTGCGGCCCGGTGAAACATACCAATTTGGAAAACCAACAGAATGCATAGTCGATATAAAAAAACTGGATGACGAGTAATTTCTTACTGCTAAATTCTGAAAAAACAGAGGTGTTATTTATAGGACCTAAAAACTCTGCATGTAATAACCTAGAACACTGTCTAACACTTGAACAGCACTCTCTTCCAGCCTCAATGCCCATGACTGAGGTACCCTTGAGCAAGGCACCTAACCCCAGTTGCTCCCTGGGCGCTGCAGCAAAAATGGCTCCGGGTGTGTGTTCACAGTATGTGTTTGTGTGTGCACATGAATGGGGAAAATGCAGAGAACTAATTCTGAGTATGTGATACCACATTGGGCCTACATGCCACGTCATGTTTTGAAGTGTATACTTCAGAATGTGTTTCAAATAAACAGGATATTGCAGTATCTATTCCAATCCCACCTAAATTAAATGTGTTTGCAGTTGCATGTTTTATTTCATATGCTAATGCACTGGTAAGGATCTTTCAGGAAAATGCAAGATTATTGAATGATCAGCAGTAGATTTTCAGTCAGTTATTAATTCGTATGAATTATTATTTGTTTTTTACATTTATAACAGCCCAAACATACCTATATACATATGGAATGCTGCACCAAACAAATTTGCAAGGGGAAAAATTTAAACAATAAATCAACTCCATAGCGGATTCTAAGTGATCAAGAGCTTAGGACGTTCCAATTCAGCCCATTCCAAGGGTTCCACCAGTAGTGTGTACTCATGCAATGTAATCAGTGACATACAAAAGTATTTTGAGTAAACAAGATGAGTAAACGAGAGGGAAGTTAGCGAGTGAAGAGAATAAAAAAAATGGATTGGAACACAGCCACGGTATTGAGGGTGGAAGAGAGCACTGGTCATTCACTCCCCACTGACAATCCGTACCAGTACCAAGACTCGAACCCATGACCTTTGGGTTACAAATCTGACTCTCTAACCATTAGGCCACAACTGCCACAAGCCTATTGTAATTTATTTAAATTAAACAAACAGAGCTACAAACAAAAACATGACATGACCCTGCATGCTTCATGCAAATTAGATTGTTCAGGAGAAAAAAAGAAAAAAAAAACAGGGAGAGCAGCGATAACTCCCCCCCAGGGTAAACAGAACAGAACCAACATAAATGTATTGCAGATGTTACGTCATCGTACATATTCTTGTGTATGCCTGTTGTCTGTCTCTATTGTTTCTGCTTTCCTAGGTTAAGTAGCAACCCCTGTTGTTAATCAGCGATCCTGAGTGTCAACCTCTGCTGATTCTCTCTTATGACTGTGTGCCGCTACACACTGTTCACTTTGTCTCTGATTTGGTTTAATGTTTGGTTAAACTCGGTGTTCGTGAACAGTTACCAGTAGAGGGTGTAAGTCTTATCATTGGTAATGATCTGGCCGGTGGAAAAGTCTTCCCTTTCCCAGTCGTTTCTACTAACCCTGAGCTGGATGATCCGTCTGGTTTAGCATTTAAATTTCCTTCCGTTTTTCCAGCATGTGTAGTGACATGGAAACAGGCAAGAAAATATGAGGATGTAGTGGATTTATCTAATTTGTTTCAAGCTTCCTTTGACTCAGTACAGTGTGAACTGTCAGTCGAACCTGAAAATTTGAGGGAGTCCAAGGATTTTTCTAACCCAAAAATGTAGAGGGTTTAATTTGGCCATCGAACAATTAAATTAAAACTAGTGCAATATTTTTCTCTGTAATTACTGTGCAAATATACACTTGTATAAGTCTAAGTTCTGTGTTTAAGTCCAACTTGTTCCTCCCTTGTTCCATGTAGTTACAGGGTAAATATAATATTTGCAGGCTGTAAATTAAAGTGGTGCTTTGTTCCCCCATTGTTCCATGTAGTTACAGGGTAAATACAACATTTGCGGGCTGTAAATTAAAGTGGTGCGTTGTTCCCCCCTTGTTCCATGTAGTTACAGGGTAAATACAACATTTGCGGGCTGTAAATTAAAGTGGTGATTTGTTCCCCCATTGTTCTATGTAATTACAGGGTAAATACAACATTTGCGGGCTGTAAATTAAAGTGGTGATTTGTTCACCCATTGTTACATGTAGTTACAAGGTAAATACAACATTTGCGGGCTGTAAATTAAAGTGGTGCGTTGTTCCCCCCTTGTTCCATGTAGTTACAGGGTAAATACAACATTTGCGGGCTGTAAATTAAAGTGGTGATTTGTTCCCCCATTGTTCTATGTAATTACAGGGTAAATACAACATTTGCCGGCTGTAAATTAAAGATTGTTTATACAGTAGGTCATACATACATACATACATTATATATCGGGTAATGTATCAATAAACATGGTGGTGTCAAGGAATAGGCTGGATTCAGGTGCGGGTTCAACAGAGGCTTTATTGTACAGAGATCGATCACCACGGCCAATGAGCGCCTCCGCAGACAGTTCGTGTGGACATGGAATCCCCAAGCTCGCTAATCCGAGCGAGAGGCTGAGCAGCCCAACAACGAGATCGCAGAGTCCCAGGGTAGGCGGATGCCGGAGGGCACAGAGAGGTACAGGAAAATAAACAGGAAGCTACGAGCACTGGAGCCTTGACGAGACAAGACAGGACTGGTAAGCGATACTAACAATGACAGTCAGATTGTTTATACAGTAGGTCATACATACATACATACATTATATATCGGGTAATGTATCAATAAACATGGTGGTGTCAAGGAATAGGCTGGATTCAGGTGCGGGTTCAACAGAGGCTTTATTGTACAGAGATCGATCACCACGGCCAATGAGCGCCTCCGCAGACAGTTCGTGTGGACGTGGAATCCCCAACCCCACAGATGGGTGGATAGCAGCGGCTGGAACAGTGGAGATGAAGCCGGAAGGGTAGGTCATACATACATACATACATTATATATCGGGTAATGTATCAATAAACATGGTGGTGTCAAGGAATAGGCTGGATTCAGGTGCGGGTTCAACAGAGGCTTTATTGTACAGAGATCGATCACCACGGCCAATGAGCGCCTCCGCAGACAGTTCGTGTGGACATGGAGAAGGGCAGCTCGCTAATCCGAGCGAGAGGCTGAGCAGCCCAACAATGAGATCGCAGAGTCCCAGGGTAGGCGGATGCCGGAGGGCACAGAGAGGTACAGGAAAATAAACAGGAAGCTACGAGCACTGGAGCCTTGACGAGACAAGACAGGACTGATAAGCGATACTAACAATGACAGTCAGAGCAAGGGAATAATCACAACAATCTGACAAAAGACAGAGAAACACGAGGAGCTATAAGGGGAAGCTAATGAGATAACAAGAACCTGGTGTGAAAAGAGAGGCCAGCAGAGAAACAAGGAGGGCAGGGAAACAATCATGCTGACAAATGCGCATGTGGCGAGCTGTCAAAACAAGCCACGCACAACAACACACAACACCCAAACACAGAGACAGCAAGGAACAGGTGATCAGACCCGAGATCCGACAGTACCCCCCCTCCCAGGAGCGCCACCAGGTGCCCCAGGAGGAGGCCCACCTTGTCGCCGACGGAAGTCCTCGATCAACGAACGGTCCAAAATGTCCCGGGACGGCACCCAGACCCTCTCCTCTGGACCATAACCCTCCCAGTCCACGAGATACCGAAACCCTCTGCCACAGTGCCGCTCGTGGAGTAATCTCCGAACCGTATAGGTAGGGGAGCCATCCACAAGATGAGGGGGTGGGGGGCGGGGAGATCGCCGGCAGGGTTAAGGGGAGAAGAAAACACATGTTTAACCCTAGAGACATGAAACACAGGGTGAACCCGACCAAGAGCAGGAGGGAGCTCGAGCCTGATCGCCACTGGATTAACCACCTTGGTGACGCGGTACGGCCCAATGAATCTGGGCACCAGCTTACGAAAGGGCACCCGGAGAGGCAGATCCCTGGTAGAAAGCCATACCCGTTGACCGCACACATAGGTTGGAGGAGAGGGCCGGCGACGATCGGCTGCTGCCTTGGTTCGTCCTGAGGTTTGGACCAAAACCCTCCTGACTTTCTCCCAGGTGCGGCGGCAGTGCTGAACGAAAGCCAGGG
>NW_015507550.1:43237-45816 GCF_001515645.1 Sinocyclocheilus grahami | reverse complement strand
GGTTTATATCCCACGGAGAACTAAAAAGGGGACATACCTGAAGCCGCCACTGGAAGGGAGTTATGCACGTATTCTATCTAGGAGAGCTGTTGGCACCAGGAACTCGGATTGTTGGATGTCGGATCGCAGAGGTCCCGATCTGTCTACAAAATTCTTTCCAAAACCGGGAGGTGAACTCAGGACCCCTATCTGAAATCACGTCAACCGGCAATCCATGGAGATGGAAGACGTGATCCACGATCAGTTGGGCGGTCTCCTGGGTGGAGGGCAATTTGGGCAGGGGAATGAAATGAACCGCCGTAGAAAAGCAATCCACCACAGTGAGAACCACAGTGTTACCCTTCCATGGGGGAAGCACAGAGACAAAATCAAGGGCAATGTGTGACCATGGAAGGGAAGGGACAGGAAGAGGATGAAGCAGACCATCGGGAGGGCGATTCACTGGCTTTGCATTGGGCGCATGTGGGGCAGGCCAACACAAACTGTCTGACAACTGCAGCCAGTGTGGGCTACCAGAAGCGTTGACGGATGGCAAACAACGTTCTCCGAATCCCTGGATGGCAGACCAGCCTGGACGCATCACCCCACTGAAGGACTTTGGGGCGCAGCACAGCCGGCACCGGCAACCTGCCCGCCGGGCACTTCCCTGGCACTGGCACCCCTCAACCGGCCTCCTCTACTCGCCGCTCGATACACCAAGAAAGAGCCCCGACCACCACCCCTTCAGGAAGGATGGCTTCGGCCTCAAGCTCCCCCTCCGGAGCCCCGAACAGGCGCGAGAGAGCGTCGCGCTTGACATTCTTGGACCCTGGCCGGTACGAGAGGGTGAAGTTGAATCGGCCAAAGAAAAGCGCCCAGCGGGCCTGACGCGAGCTCAGCCTCTTGGCCGAACGGATATATTCGAGATTCTTGTGATCCGTCCAGACCAAGAAGGGCTGCGCCGACCCCTCCAACCAGTGACACCACTCCCCCAAGGCCAATCTCACCGCCAACAGTTCTCTATTGCCAATGTCGTAGTTACGTTCTGCAGGGCTGAGACGGTGAGAGAAGAATGCACACGGGTGCACCTTCCCGTCGCGGAGGGATCACTGAGACAGAACTGCGCCAACCCCGACGTCCGATGCGTCAGCCTCGACAATGAACTGGGACTCAGGATCTGGAACCAACAGAACAGGTGCAGAGACAAAACGGGTCTTTAATGTGTCAAAGGCTTCCTGAGAATCCTGGTTCCACCTGAAGGACACCTTGGTGGAGGTTAATGCCGTGAGCGGAGCAGCGATCTGACCAAAATTCCTGATGTATCGCTGATAGAAGTTGGCAAAACCCAGGAAACGCTGCAGAGCCTTACGTGAGTCGGGGACTGGCCACTTGGCGACAGCTTCTATCTTAGCAGGGTCTGGTTAATCCCCCTGGTTGAGATGATATGGCCAAGGAACGTAACAGACTTGGCGTGGAATTCGCACTTCTCCGCCTTGACGAACAAATGGTTCTCTAATAGGCACTGGAGGACCCGTCTAACGTGCTGAGTGTGTAAGTGGAGAGAAGGGGAGAAAATCAGAATATCATCCAAATACACAAAGACGAACTGATTAATCATGTCACCTAGAACTCTATTGACGAGACCCTGGAAAACGGCCGGAGCATTGGTCAGACCAAACGGAAGAACCAGATACTCGTAGTGTCCCGAGGAGGTGTTGAATGCCGTCTTCCACTTATCCCCCTCCCGAATGCGCACCAGATGGTAGGCACTGCGGAGTTCTAATTTGGTGAAGACCTGAGCTCCCTGCAATAATTCAAACCCGTCTAATGTGCTGAGTGTGTAAGTGGAGAGAAGGGGAGAAAATCAGAATATCATCCAAATACACAAAGACGAACTGATTAATCATGTCACCTAGAACGCTATTGACGAGACCCTGGAAAACGGCCGGAGCATTGGTCAGACCAAACGGAAGAACCAGATACTCGTAGTGTCCCGAGGAGGTGTTGAATGCCGTCTTCCACTCATCCCCCTCCCGAATGCGCACCAGATGGTAGGCACTGCAGAGTTCTAATTTGGTGAAGACCTGAGCTCCCTGCAATAATTCAAAAGCAGAGGACATTAGAGGTAGGGGGACAGAGACAGCAGGAAAAGCAGCACCTAAACATGACACATGACAAGACTGTCTCCAGGTTAAAATAGAATTATTGACCCAGTCAATTTGTGGGTTGTGTTTCAGCCACCAAGGATGTCCTAAAATTAACGGGGCCTTAGGGGAGTCAATAATTAACAGTTCGATCTGCTCACAGTGGTTATCAGAGAGGGAAAGGCTTACACAAGGGGTGACGTGAGTGATGGTAGTGAGGGGATTGCCCGATAATGACCACGCCGTAATGGGCTTAACCAGGGGAATGGTCGGAATGTTCCACTTGTGAGCCGAGGCAGAATCCAGGAAATTCCCCTCAGCCCCCGAATCCAGGAGGGCGTGGCCAGTGTGTGAACCTCCCTGGAAGGAGAGTCGAAAGGGCAGCTGAGTGCGCGTTGCTAGAGAGTTTGAACAGGAAAAGGCGTGCACCAGGACTCTCCGCTTCACTGGTGGGCC
>NW_015507550.1:38687-39673 GCF_001515645.1 Sinocyclocheilus grahami | reverse complement strand
GAGGACATTAGAGGTAGGGGGACAGAGACAGCAGGAAAAGCAGCACCTAAACATGACACATGACAAGACTGTCTCCAGGTTAAAATAGAATTATTGACCCAGTCAATTTGTGGGTTGTGTTTCAGCCACCAAGGATGTCCTAAAATTAACGGGGCCTTAGGGGAGTCAATAATTAACAGTTCGATCTGCTCACAGTGGTTATCAGAGAGGGAAAGGCTTACACAAGGGGTGACGTGAGTGATGGTAGTGAGGGGATTGCCCGATAATGACCACGCCGTAATGGGCTTAACCAGGGGAATGGTCGGAATGTTCCACTTGTGAGCCGAGGCAGAATCCAGGAAATTCCCCTCAGCCCCCGAATCCAGGAGGGCGTGGCCAGTGTGTGAACCTCCCTGGAAGGAGAGTCGAAAGGGCAGCTGAGTGCGCGTAGCTGGAGAGTTTGAACAGGGAAAGGCACCCACCAGGACTCTCCGCTTCACTGGTGGGCCCTGACTTTTAATGGCCACAGAAGGACAAAGTGGCCAGCCTTGCCACAGTACAGGCACAATACCTGAGCTAAACGCTCCTGTTTCTGCTGCGGTGTAAGCCGGAGACGACCCAGTTGCATGGACTCAACATCAGCTGACTGTGGACTCGCCGCATTGAATGACGCGGACTCCAGGTGGCGCCACGGAGTAGTGGATTGACGGCGTTGCCGGCGGCGGTTGAGACGGCCCTCCACACGGAGAGCGAGATTAATCAAATTGTCCAGCTCTCGAGGAAGATCCACAGTTGCTAATTCATCAGCGATGACATCATCCAGTCCCTCGAGAAATCGTGGGTGTAGCGCACCCTCATTCCAGCCGCAAGCCACCGCTAGAGTCTGAAACTGTATGGCATAGTCGGTGACTGAGCATCTCCTCTGAGACAACCGAGACAGCTGAGCTGCCGCCTCATCTCCCTGGGCTGACTGGTCAAACAGCTTCGCCATCTCCTGGCGAAAATCC
>NW_015507550.1:32947-36398 GCF_001515645.1 Sinocyclocheilus grahami | reverse complement strand
ACAGAGACAGCAGGAAAAGCAGCACCTAAACATGACACATGACAAGACTGTCTCCAGGTTAAAATAGAATTATTGACCCAGTCAATTTGTGGGTTGTGTTTCAGCCACCAAGGATGTCCTAAAATTAACGGGGCCTTAGGGGAGTCAATAATTAACAGTTCGATCTGCTCACAGTGGTTATCAGAGAGGGAAAGGCTTACACAAGGGGTGACGTGAGTGATGGTAGTGAGGGGATTGCCCGATAATGACCACGCCGTAATGGGCTTAACCAGGGGAATGGTCGGAATGTTCCACTTGTGAGCCGAGGCAGAATCCAGGAAATTCCCCTCAGCCCCCGAATCCAGGAGGGCGTGGCCAGTGTGTGAACCTCCCTGGAAGGAGAGTCGAAAGGGCAGCTGAGTGCGCGTAGCTGGAGAGTTTGAACAGGGAAAGGCACCCACCAGGACTCTCCGCTTCACTGGTGGGCCCTGACTTTTAATGGCCACAGAAGGACAAAGTGGCCAGCCTTGCCACAGTACAGGCACAATACCTGAGCTAAACGCTCCTGTTTCTGCTGCGGTGTAAGCCGGAGACGACCCAGTTGCATGGGCTCAACATCAGCTGACTGTGGACTCGCCGCATTGAATGACGTGGACTACAGGTGGCGCCACGGAGTAGTGGATTGACGGCGTTGCCGGCGGCGGTTGAGACGGCCCTCCACACGGAGAGCGAGATTAATCAAATTGTCCAGCTCTCGAGGAAGATCCACAGTTGCTAATTCATCAGCGATGACATCATCCAGTCCCTCGAGAAATCGTGGGTGTAGCGCACCCTCATTCCAGCCGCAAGCCACCGCTAGAGTCTGAAACTGTATGGCATAGTCGGTGACTGAGCATCTCCTCTGAGACAACCGAGACAGCTGAGCTGCCGCCTCATCTCCCTGGGCTGACTGGTCAAACAGCTTCGCCATCTCCTGGCGAAAATCCACAAAAGTAGCACAGCAGGGAGCCCGCGATCTCCATACGGCAATTCCCCATTCCTTGGCGCGACCCGAGAGGAGAGTGAGGACGTATGTAACCTTAGCCTCTTCTGTGGCGTAACGTCGAGGCTGCAGTGAAAACACCAGCAAACACTGGGAGAGAAAGGCTTGGCAGGCATTCGGATCGCTATCATACACTGGTGGATTGTTGGCATGAGGTTCGGGGTCCAAAGGAATACCAGCGCGGAGGACAGGACCCCGGTTAGCCGCCTTCCGCTGAAGATCATCGACGTGCGTGAGGAGCTCAGCAACTCGGGCATTTAGCGCGCCCACCTCTTGGGCTGCGGTGTTGAGCTGGGTGGCGTGCTGCCCCAGCAAAACTCCCTGTTGCACGAGAGTAGAACAAAGTGGATCCGATCCCGCTGAATCCATCGTGGTCAGATTGTTCTGTCAAGGAATATTCTGGATTCAGGTGCGGGTTCAACAGAGGCTTTATTGTACAGAGATCGATCACCACGGGCAATAAGCGCCTCCGCGGACAGTTCTTGTGGACGTGGAATCCCCAACCCCACAGATGGGTGGATAGCAGTGGCTGGAACAAGCCGCAACAGCGGCAGTGGAGACGAAGTTGGAAGGGCAGCTCGCTAATCCGAGCAAGAGGCTGAGCAGCCCAACAACGAGACCGCAGAGTCCCAGGGTAGGCAGATGCCAGAGGGAGCCCACAGATTTCTGAACGCACAGAGAGGTGCAGGAAAATAAACAGGCAGCTACGAGCACTGGAGCCTGGACGAGACAAGACAGGACTGGTAAGCGATACTAACAATGACAGTCAGAGCAAGGGAATAATCACAACAATCTGACAAACGACAGAGAAACACGAGGAGCTATAAGGGGAAGCTAATGAGATAACAAGAACCTGGTGTGAAACAAGAGGCAAGCAGAGAAACAAGGAGGGTGGGGAAACAATCATGCTGACAAATGCGCACGTGGCGACCTGTCAAACAAGCCACGCACAACAACACCCAAACACAGAGACAGCAAGGAACAGGGGATCAGACCCGAGACCCGACAGGTGGACTGTTTTATTTAATTCAAATATTGTTTGCAATTTACTATAGGCCTACTGCTGGGTTAAATTAACCCAAAATGGGTAATAAAATTAAAATCACACACAATATGACAACAGTAACAACACAGGCAACAGATAATAAAAAGTTTAAAATGTATTACACCAGTTCAGAAAAAAAAGCAAAGCAACTCCATACTTATACAGATTATAAATTATTAAATTACCCCCTCACATCTGAATTTCGTGTGGTGCATTCGCACGGCATAAGCAAAGCCTGTGATTTTACTCGAATTTACTGACTTATCTCCCGGATACCCGGATGTCAAGGCTTTGAGAGTCCCCTTCTATGGTCCAGATAGATTAAAAAAAAGAAACTAATATAGTTTTGTGCGCTGTGTCATTTATATTTCACCAGGTTAAAATAATATCTCAAGCTTTGTGCTGATTTATTTGTAACACATTAACCTCAAAACCTTTTCAGCTTTCTCTTTCTGCAAATTGTATGGTGTAGCGATATGACAGCACCCAAAATACAATCAAACACACCAACGCAGCTCCATTCTTTGCGAAAGATGGAGAAAAAGGCGCACAGGAAACAAAAAACTCGAAAAATTTTATGCGACCCGCCAAATGCTGGCCAAATCACAGAGATGCCAATTCACACGGGACTAATATTATCACAGGATCTCGGTGTTCGGCGAAATATGGTAGGTAATTTGCGGGGGAATTTTTACTTTACAAATTACAGACATGGCCGATTCGCACGGGATTAAGATAACAGACAACCTCCGCAATTATTACAAATGACTAGAGGTCACCAGGTAATACTAATCCCGTGCGAATAGGGCTTTTGATTTACCATTTTGATCCATAGTAATGACTAGTTAAACTATTATGGCCAAACTATCACGCCAATAAACACAGTAATAAACACTGAAAGTCAAGATTAAACTGTGTATTATAGCGAACTGACAGGATTTTACCGTCTTTGATTTAACGTTACCGTTTGGATCCACGTCCTCAAGCACCATTTTGACTAACGTTAATTCAGTTCCCGGTTTTACCGCTCATCAGTCGCTGCTCAATGTTGTGAGAACATACGCGGACAAAACCCTCCAGTTTTAAAAGAACACATTCCAGTCAGTTTCAAAAATCTCTCTCCTTCTTCGTGTCGATTAGTTTTCTTGTATTTTCTACACATATTCCTGTCATGAGCGCCGCAAACATGGATAGACTCGTCTCATGCACCATTCCAGCTGTTTCCAGTTCGCGCTCACCACATTCACTTCTGCAGTTTTAAAGGAACACACTCCAGACAGTTTCAAAATTGTCCCTCATCTGTGCTTCGATTAGTTTTCCCCTATTTTCCACACATGTTCCCGTCTTAAGCACCGCAGTCATGGATTTCGTCGCACAGAGCCGTT
>NW_015507550.1:25936-31637 GCF_001515645.1 Sinocyclocheilus grahami | reverse complement strand
CTTTAACTGAAAAATGAGTGTTTACTATTGTCACTTTGCATTATTGACACTATTTTCCTAATTAATGCTGTTCAGTTGCTTTGACACAATCTGTATTGTTAAAAGCGCTATATAAATAAAGGTGACTTGACTTGCTGCATGCTCTCATTCACTTCCTCCACATTCATAACCCAGCAACGTCGGGTTACTTATTACTGATATCAACCCAAATTGGGTCACATCAAGCCAGTTTCCTAACCCAACAGTCTCAACCGAGCGTTTGGATTGAAACAATTACCAGCGTGTTTTATATGTGTATAAAAAAGTACACATTGTATGTTTTTGCTTAATCGCTTGCAAATATAAGAGGTCATACATACCCTGTAATATTAGAATAGGTAGCCTACCCCTTAGTTTCAAAATACTTACAGTAGAAGTAATTTGTAATTTGACAGATTATTAGTCCTTTATTCCCCAAACTTCGCATATTGTAACCTTATACCTACATGGGGGTACTGAATAGGTAGGCCTACACTGTAATTACAAAAAAGTTACGCTGTAAATTCTGTTTACTTACGCAATACATTGCAGGTTGTAATCTAAAGCATTACCAAAATTGTATCCGATCTAATGAAAAAGATATAGCCTACAATACAAACTAATAAATGTTGTCAATAATACAAACTAATATATTTTGTCAATAAAATTAAAATTAACTTTTTTAAATGAAATAATGGCGTTTTTTTTTAAGAATTAAAAATAAACAAATCATGCATTGCAACCAGTTTCCCATGCTTGGGACGGCCCTGGCCGCAACACACAGATACAGCATAAGTTCAAAACAACATAGGCAAACAGGTGAAGAAACACATTCAGACATTCATAAAAACACAGAGACGAACTACCAGAGCAGACTGCGCTTTGAGTATAGGGAGACCAGAATTAGTGAAAAATAAAATCATGCAGGCATTTTTTTAAACAAATTTTTTTTTATTTTCCTTTTTTACATTTTTTATGGTTTAATTGTTGCTGAAAGGCCTATAATAAGCTGTTTAAGAGCAGGAAAGTAAGTAGTTTTATGAAATAAAGTAGTTTTTAAGAAATAATCAATGGGGTAAGAGAAGTGACAGTTAACTCTTCTTTATATATACAGATCTTATTCAACCTTGAACTTGCATGTAATCTGGAATTTCACATTTGTTATTCAGGCTTTCTCATACACAAGCTTGTGAAATAGAAAGGATATTCTGATCCCAAGGTAATGTAAACGCCAAAGACATCAGGCCCCGTCGCTCCCAGAGATGCCTCAGGGTAAAAAGCAGAGAGACGTCAGTGTCACAAAATTATCAATGTACATTTTGTCATTGAAGGGAATTGACAGCACTTAGCTGTTTGTGAAGGTTAAAACAGAGGTAGCGCGTACAGTACAGAGGTAGTGCTTTAGTCCCAATTTTGAACTGTCAATGACCGGCACATCACTGGTTTTCAACCTGAAGTACTACAGGGACCTGTCAGTTATTTGTTCAATGTGCTGTGGTGTCAAGCCACCTTTATTTTGTTGTTCCTGTGGCTCAGTGGTAGAGCATTGCATAAGCAGTGCAAAAGGTTGTGGGTTCGATTCCCAGGGAACACACATACTGGTAAAAAAAATGTATAGCCTGAATGCACTGTAAGTCGCTTTAGATAAAAGTGTCTGCTAAATTATTAAATTAATTATTTTTATAATGCTTTATGCAATAGAGTTCGTTTCAAAGCACCTTCACAGTATTAAACAGAAAAGTAACAGAATCAATTATGTAAACATAAAAAATGAGGCAAATCCAAATTTCTGCTATAAAGCAACTGTAGGAGGACAATAATGTCATTATTCATTTCCAGTAAGTTTTGTGTTGTTTCAGTTCAGTTCAGTTCAATAACTGTCCAAAAGTTCATACATTATGAAACAAGTTCAATTTCACTATAAAGCAGATCTTCAGTAGACAATATTCAATTATTCAGCTCGGTTCAGTTCAAATAGTGTCAGTTCTGTCAAATCGAACATATTACTGAAAATTAAGTGTCTTTTGATCATATCAGATTTTATCTTATGTCGTGTGTTTTCTATCAGCTGTTTTGAATTCAAACTTCTGATGCAAATTTGAAGGTTTGCCCAGGTTTGAAAAAAGGTCTGAAACCGTTTGTGATTTAGTTTGATTAATTCAGAAATGTCACTCCCACAATGAACAGTTTGAAGCGGTTTCACACACCAAAATAGAAACAGGATATATACGACACAAAAGAGTGCTGGATAAAGAGGATTTACCTAAATTTCATTGCAGGAAACAAAATTTGGAAATTTCTTCTATTGTTTGTCATTGATGAAGCAGCTCTTTATTGAACAGCGTAAATAGCAAGCCTAATAAGTCATTTTGTGTGCACTAGAAGCTTTTGTAGTTGGTTGTGTAGGCAACAAATTGTTAAATGCTGAGAATCACTGATGTCTCAAAGCCATGAGAGCACATGGGTGTTTGATAGAATAAAAGGACAAAAGAAGAGAAAGAAAGTGAAGCAGTGTGAAATGCATTATCAAAACAGCTCCACTTCCTTTTCTCCTCACTGCAGGAAAAAGCAAGTGTCATTATGGTCATAGAGGGATGCTGAGCAGTGTGAAACCAGCCTTAAGCCTTTTTTGGCACTTTTTTTTGTCTAGTTGGAAATTTAAAAGGCACATTGTAATACATAGATTCATATAGGTCTTCACTGGTTTTAAAAAATACAGAATAATACAACAACTACAACACCAAATTCTCAAAGAAACTTGGTGTTTTTGTGCCAGATTACAATTATAAAACTTGTTTGTTCACACAGTTTTATTGATTTGAATTATCCTTTGGTTTGTGCTAGAGCTTTCTCATCTAGGCCCCGCATTATCATTACATTCATTTCCTATAATTAGATTTTAAGTGGAGTGAATGACCCTTGGAAACACGAGTAAAGCCATGGTGTCACAATCTTTAGCTTTAGATCCAAGCATTTCTGCAGACTCTGTTGATCTTCTCCTTGATTCCTTTAACTCAAAAATTAAGAATGTTATTGATTACATTGCTCCTGTAAAAGTCAAAAAGAAGACTGGCAGACAAAAATCCCCTTGGAGAAAATCAACAGCAGTACAAAAAAAAAAAAAAAAAAAATCTCTCTTTATTTATTGGTGCTCCACGCATTCTGTTTATCATTATTTACAGGCCTCCAAAATACTCTCCAGCCTTTGTTGAAGAGTTCACAGAAATGCTATTAATGATTTCCTCAGAGTTTGACTGTTTTGCTACTGCAGGAGATTTTAATATCCACATAGATAATGCAGAAAACAAAACTACAAAAGAAATGATAACCGTTTTAAACACTTTTGACCTGATTCAGCATGTGCATGAACCCACACACAATCGTGGACATACTCTAGATTTAATCATCAGTAGAGATCTAAACATTTCATCCATTGTTACTAAGGACGTAGCACTATCTGATCACTTCTGTATTTTCTTTGATATATTGATCTCTGTTACCACTGAATCTAGATTTGTCTCTGTCAGAAAGAGATGCATTAACGAAAACACTAGTGTGCTATTTATGGAGGCTATATCTTTAACACCAAGCATTTCTGGAGACTCTGTTGATCTTCTCCTTGATTCCTTTAACTCAAAAATTAAGAATGTTATTGATTACATTGCTCCTGTAAAAGTCAAAAAGAAGACTGGCAGACAAAAATCCCCTTGGAGAAAATCAACAGCAGTACAGAGTATGAAAAGACAGGCAGAAAAGCTGAGCGGATGTGGCGGAGGATGAAACTTGAAATTCACTATAGCATCTATAAAGACAGCCTTCATGCTTTCAATGTGGAACTAGCCACAGGTAGACAGACCTTCTTCTCAAACCTTATAAACAGTAACTTAAACAACACTCACACTCTTTTTGCTACTGTTGAGAGACTAACAAACCCCCCAAGTCAGATTTCCAGTGAGATGCTCTCCGACAGCAAATGCAATGAGTTTGCTTCCTTCTTTTCTGAAAAGATCAATAAACAGCAGTACAAAAAAAAAAAAAAAAAAATATATATCTCTCTTTATTTATTCCTTCTCTTTCTAGCTTGTACTTATTTGAACAATGTCTAAGAACTTGGTATTACAACCACTTCTCGTGTCTGTTTGCCTCTTTAAGAAGAATCGCTTTATGTATCCCCCAATTGTAAGTCGCTTTGGATAAAAGCGTCTGCTAAATGATTAAATGTAAATGTAAATGTAAATGTACAGAGTATATGAAAAGACAATGCAGAAAAGCTGAGCGGATGTGGCAGAAGACGAAATTTGAAATTCACTATAGGACCTATACTGATAGCCTTCATGCTTTCAATGTGGAACTAGCCACAGCTAGACAGACCTTCTTCTCAAGCCTTATAAACAGTAACTTAAACAACACTCGCACTCTTTTTCTGCGGAAAAACTGCGGGAGGAAGATCCTTTTCCTATTTAGCGCCCAAACTCTGGAATAACTTACCTAACATTGTTCGGGAGGCAGACACACTCTGTCAGTTTAAATCTAGATGAAAGACCCATCTCTTTAACCTGGCTTACACATAACACACTAACACATTTATAATATTCAAATCCCTTAAAGGATTTTTAGGCTGCATTAATTAGGTCAACCGGAACCAGGAACACTTTCCATAACACCC
The DNA here is from genome assembly GCF_001515645.1 of Sinocyclocheilus grahami. Taxonomy (NCBI): domain Eukaryota; kingdom Metazoa; phylum Chordata; class Actinopteri; order Cypriniformes; family Cyprinidae; genus Sinocyclocheilus; species Sinocyclocheilus grahami. Next base: position 26,953 of record NW_015507550.1, on the reverse strand, counting down.
GATGTACTTGCTACATCGCTAGAAGAATGGCATCTATGCTAATATTAGTCTGTTTCTCTCTTATTCCGAGGTCACCGTAGCCACCAGATCCAGTCTGTATCCAGATCAAATGGTCACTGCAGTCACCCGGATCCAGTACGTATCCAGACCAGATGGTGGATCAGCACCTAGAGAGGACCTCTACAGCCCTGAAAGTCAGCAGAGACCAGGACAACTAGATGAGCCCCAGATACAGATCCCCAGTAAAGACTTTGTCTCAGACGGCCACCGGGACAAGACCACAGGAGCCAGTTGAGTCCTCTGCACAATGTGACTTTGCTGCAGCCTGGAATTGAACTGCTGGTTTCGTCTGGCCAGAGGACCCAGGTGAAAAATAAATATATTTAAATTGTGCTTTTTCAGACATACTTATTATATTTAAATTATACTATACTAAGTGCATATTAAATGTATTATTTTGAAACAACTTTAAGTATATTAAGTGTATTTCAAGATATGTTTAAGTTGGATTTTAATATATTTGTAATATATTTAATATATTGAAATTGTGTTAAAATGGAACCACTTTAAGTATATTTAGTGCAATTTAAGTGTATTTCTTAAAATACTTAATACTTAATACTTAACTTATTTAATACTTCATGAACTCCAGTTAGAGTATATTTGAAGCATCGTTTTAATGTACTTCAAGTACATTTTAATTGTATTTCGGCTCATTGGAAATGCATTAGCATTACACTACTTGTATATTATAAAGCTGCTTTTTTCAGTATATACACACACGAACACACTTTGATATCTAGAAAACTTTAATGTATTATATATTGTTGTGTACATTACAAATATTCATAAAGTACACTAAAAAAGGACAGCAGCATATATACTTTGGTGAAAAACAAAACAAAACAAAACATACTATTAAATGTATTAAAAACGAACTTGAAATACAAGTATGTTTATAGTATATTTGTATTACTACAAACATACTCAAGTACATTTTAATACATTATAAAAAAA
>NW_015507550.1:18710-20348 GCF_001515645.1 Sinocyclocheilus grahami | reverse complement strand
CTAGATGAGCCCCAGATACAGATCCCCAGTAAAGACCTTGTCTCAGACGGCCACCGGGACAAGACCACAGGAGCCAGTTGAGTCCTCTGCACAATGTGACTTTGCTGCAGCCTGGAATTGAACTGCTGGTTTCGTCTGGCCAGAGGACCCAGGTGAAAAATAAATATATTTAAATTGTGCTTTTTCAGACATACTTATTATATTTAAATTATACTATACTAAGTGCATATTAAATGTATTATTTTGAAACAACTTTAAGTATATTAAGTGTATTTCAAGATATGTTTAAGTTGGATTTTAATATATTTGTAATATATTTAATATATTGAAATTGTGTTAAAATGGAACCACTTTAAGTATATTTAGTGCAATTTAAGTGTATTTCTTAAAATACTTAATACTTAATACTTAACTTATTTAATACTTCATGAACTCCAGTTAGAGTATATTTGAAGCATCGTTTTAATGTACTTCAAGTACATTTTAATTGTATTTCGGCTCATTGGAAATGCATTAGCATTACACTACTTGTATATTATAAAGCTGCTTTTTTCAGTATATACACACACGAACACACTTTGATATCTAGAAAACTTTAATGTATTATATATTGTTGTGTACATTACAAATATTCATAAAGTACACTAAAAAAGGACAGCAGCACGATGATGCCCTGGCAGCTTAGATGGTGTTTGGCACATGGCACAGACCCAGAGCATCCCAGTGCTGACAACACACAGCGGAATCGAGGGAGCGAGGAGCCAAGATGTAGATGGTGTGGCTGCCAACATCTGAGGGCCGACCGATGGAGACAGAGCTGGTGGATCCGAAGGCGCAGATGGAGGGCTGATGGAGCTGAGCGTCGTCGCAGGTTCCGGAGACCTGGGCACAGCCTAGTCGTCCTGACTCCTGGCATACAATATTTTGCACCAGAGCCTTGCAGCTTTAGAAAAAAACTAAACAGAAACAAAATTAAATAACATATTTTTACATGAATGGCTGAAAGCAAACATAATTAGCCAGCTGGAATGAACACATTGCTAACGTTTTTCTTCCAAGATTGACCAAATCACCCTCCATTAGGCCTGATTCAAAAATCTCTATAACAGAGGTAATACAACATGAAAATATACTTACTATTCCTTTGCTTGTCTCTGCACTCTGATTTCAGTTTGTCTTCTATAGCAGCTGATCTGAAAAACAACAAATGTTAATATTTCACACACACAAAAAAAATCAAATGATGATTGATGATTTGTTTTCTTTTCTTTTTAAGAATGATGAATTCTTTCTGAGAACAATGTACCTGGTCGGTAATATAGTCAAAACCCTTCCCAGCCTCAGCAGTTTCAGATGTACTGTATGCTCTCATATAAGCAACCCTTCTTACAATTTAATCTTTGTTCTTATCTGTAATGAGAAATATATATTAGAAAATAAAGGCGATAAGGTTGTCAAGCTTGAACAAATATAAACACCAATCAACGACCACTACCACAGTTGCATAATCAGCTCAAGATTATGTATGTTCATAATCATGGTTTTTCAAAGATCATTAACCTCATTACAATGAAGCCAAATTGTTCAGGAAATCATAAATAAATAAATAAACAACTTCATTTTGCAAATAAAAGAATG
>NW_015507550.1:16832-18506 GCF_001515645.1 Sinocyclocheilus grahami | reverse complement strand
TCTGATTCCCCCCTCCTCCATCTGATCTCTCTCTCTTGTATTATGTTTTAATATCTCTTACTCATATTCGAGGTACGCATGCGCACATGTATGCATTAGCTTTTCTGAGTTCAAATGTTCAAACGAGGACACGATATATAGGACTCCAAGGTAATGGGGTTCGTACTGAACTATGGATATAGTTCAGCATCCTTCGCCATGTTTATTCCTAATATGTCCATATTTTCCTGTACATGTGACCATTTTACATAACACATTCTTATAGGCCAAAATCCTATATGTATGTCATCTATATCCTCATTGGTTAAAGGGTTGAAACTCCCCTCGACATATGCCTATATAATATCTTTGTATCTATGAATAAAGTTTAAGTATTGAGAATACAATTTGATGTGTATTTTCTTGCTTCCCGGCCGTATACACTTTGAGGGATTGAGAATATTCGAGGTGGCAAAGAGAACATAGAGGGACCGTTGTTAATTACTAACAGTATACTTTTTAGAAATATATTAAAATGCAATTCAATATATTTGTATTGCACTTCAAATAAGCATGTTGGGAATACAAATGTATTATAAACATACTACTTGAATTTCAAGTATATTTTTAATACATTTAATACTATGTCTTTTTCACCTGGGGAGAACTGGCCCCCCCGACTGAGCCTGGTTTCTCCCAAGGTTTTTTCTCCATTCTGTCACCAATGGAGTTTTGGTTCCTTGCCACTGTCGCCTCTGGCTTGCTTAGTTGGGGACACTTCATTTCCAGCGATATCGTTGACTTGATTGCACAGATACTATTTAAACTGAACTGAGCTGGATGATGACATCACTGAATTCAATGATGAACTGCCTTCAACTGAAAAATGAGTGTTTACTATTGTCATTTTGCATTATTTTGCACACTATTTTCCTAATTAATGCTGTACAGTTGCTTTGACACAATCTGTATTGTAAAAAGCGCTATATAAATAAAGGTGACTTGACTTAACTTGACTCTTTTTGCTGCTGTTGAGAGACTGACAAACCCCCCAAGTCAGATTCCCAGTGAAATGCTCTCCGACAGCAAATGCAATGAGTTTGTTTACTTCTTTTCTGAGAAGATCAATAATATCAGAAAGATGATTAGCACATCTTCAGGTTATGCAGAGGTCAGACAGATTCAACCGCAATTTCAAAAAGAAGTTACCATGTCTGTTTTTGAAGCAATTGGTAGCAAAGTTTTGGAAGAAATAGTACAGCACCTTAAATCATCAACCTTAACACACTTCCCACATCTTTTTTCAAAAGTGTGCTTAACTGTTTAGAAGCAGATCTCTTAGAAGTGGTGCGAAGAACGCCTCACTTCTTTCTGGGACGTTTCCAAAATCCCTGAAAACTGCAGTTGTTAAGCCCCTTCTGAAAAAAAGCAATCTTGATAGCACCATATTGACCAATATCAAATCTTCCTTTTAGGCAAGATTATTGAAAAGGTAATTTTTAATCAGCTGAACAACTACTTAAACTCAAATGGACACCTGGATAATTTTCAATCTGGTTTCTGACCGCATTACAGCACAGAGACAGCACTCATTAAGATAATAAATGATATTCGCTTTAATTCTGATTCTGGAAAAATAACAGTGCAGATCCTGCTAGATCTTACCCAGACAACACGTAAGATCCTGCGATGATC
>NW_015507550.1:16503-16816 GCF_001515645.1 Sinocyclocheilus grahami | reverse complement strand
GCAGTTCAAATATTAGTCACCGGGGATAAGATCATCTACATCTTGGTTAGGATTACTAAATGTTTCGCACCTACAGCACACATTACATCCATTGATGCGTAAATGCAGATATGTTCTACATGCCTAAAGTATATAGAGAGATAAACCTTATAAACTGCTTGATTTTGTGTAACATCTTAAAATATAATCTGCATATACTATAAACTATAGTATTCATTTAGATCTCTCTACAGAAAGGATTTTGCAGGTTTTAATAAAATGTTATTTAATAACATTAGTAAGCTAAATAAGAATATTTCCAGTATGTGCCTCA
>NW_015507550.1:16160-16409 GCF_001515645.1 Sinocyclocheilus grahami | reverse complement strand
GACGGTCAGCAAACTTTGGCTGTGCGTCTTGCGTCATCAGCCTGGAACTAAAGTTCAATTCAGTTTGGTTACTTCCTATGAACAGGCTCAAAGAACAATTTGTTCAGAAATCGAACATCAAATTTGAAGCAAAAGCAATAATTAAAGCATATATCATTAAGGAGTGGCAACAAAAATGGAATACGGGGAACACAGGATGTCATCTTTTTAAAATACAGCGAGAAGTAGGAGTAGTGAGGATATCAAAAT
>NW_015507550.1:13877-15753 GCF_001515645.1 Sinocyclocheilus grahami | reverse complement strand
TGAAATCATTGTGAGTTCACACGATCCTCATACTGTGATCCTCACGGTGTGAGTAGTATATGAAATCATTGTGAGTTCAAATGATCCTCGTACTCTGATCCTCACGGTGTGAGTAGTATGTGAGCTCATTGTGAGCTTCAAATTTTGAGCAGATTGAGAGAAGGCAGTTCAAATATTAGTCACCGGGGATAAGATCATCTACATCTTGGTTAAGATTACTAAAAGTTTTGCACCTACAGCACACATTACATCCATTGATGCAGAAATGCAGATATGTTCTACATGTCTAAAGTATATAGAGTGATAAACCTTATAAACTGCTTGATTTTGTGTAACATCTTAAAATATAATCTGCATATACTATAAACTATAGTATTCATTTAGATCTCTCTACAGAAAGGATTTTGCAGGTTTTAATAAAATGTTATTTAATAACATTAGTAAGCTAAATAAGAATATTTCCAGTATGTGCCTCATGCTTGCAAAATATCGTCAACTCCTTTATGAGCATCAACGGTAATCCTTGGCAAACTTTCAACACTTTGACGGTCAGCAAACTTTGGCTGTGCGTCTTGCGTCATCAGCCTGGAACTAAAGTTCAATTCAGTACGGTTACTTCCTATGAACAGGCTCAAAGAACAATTTGTTCAGAAATCGAACATCAAATTTGAAGCAAAAGCAATAATTAAAGCATATATCATTAAGGAGTGGCAACAAAAATGGAATACGGGGAACACAGGATGTCATCTTTTTAAAATACAGCGAGAAGTAGGAGTAGTGAGGATATCAAAATGTTATCAAGTTTAAGGGTTGGATAAAACTTTAAAATGAAAAAATAAACATCCAAGAGGATTATGTGAGCAGTGTTGCACACTTGAAATACGAGACTATAGACAAGCGTAATGAAATGAAGATCAGGTTCATCTTTAATAAACAAAACAAGTGAAGACAAAATGGAGCACAAACATGGCACATCTCTCTTTCTTGCTCACCGCAGAGTGTTCAGGACCCCAAAACTTTTTCTAGCTGCCCCACTTGCGCCTGATAGTGATATGTGTCTTTCACAATGCCCTTGAATCAAAAGAAATGAATAGTTGTACATAAAATAACAGTAAATAAAACAATAATAAAACAAAACCTGACATGCATCTCTACTTTTTTTTAAGGGGGGGGGGATACACAAGTTATAATCATGATTTCTATGTTTTCCACAAGAGGAGTCAGTGGAACATCTATGTGTTTGTCAAAAATATTTTAACGAAGAAAACAAACAATGAAGAAGGAACTGGGAGTGGAAGGAATAAAGCTAAAAAAAAGTATAATCATTTATGGATTAGAGAGTTTATTTCTTTATCTCAAAAGTGATGAACTGATAAAGAGAACGAAGGGTTTCTTTTATGAAATAAGTAAACTTTGGTCCACACTCCAACACTGAAGGTGGCGATAATGCACCTTAACGCTGGTGCTACCCACCATAAAACAGAAGAAGAAGAATCAACCATCACTATTCAAGCATCAGCTACAGGAAATAGGTATAGTAGAGTTTAATGTTAAAAATACAGTAACATATGGAAATAGGGACCAAGGACGGAGATATTAGTTTACATTTCTAAGGAGGACTGGACTGGAAGGACGAATTTAATTAAGATAAAGTGAGACAGCAGATGGCAGTAATGTAACACTATGGATGCCAACTGCAGTAAAACTCCAACGAAGAAGAAGACAAACATCACTATTGTAATGTACATTTGTGTTAGGGACTGTTGACTGTGGAATTGTTACACTGGAGAAATGGTGAGTGGTTTCTTTAATTGCTATTCACATATGCTAATATGATATTATAATACCAATATGCACTGTGGCCTGGCCCCATGTT
>NW_015507550.1:9585-13723 GCF_001515645.1 Sinocyclocheilus grahami | reverse complement strand
CAGGCGCGTGAGCCCAATGCCGTTTCAGTTTTGCTTGACATTTGTATGCTGTTTATAATGAATGCCACTATAGCCTAATTTGTGTTTTATTTTACAGTTAAAAATATAATTTTATAACTACTTATTTTTCATTCTTGTTCTGTTCTGAATACCGTTAAATTTAAAATATTTGTTGTAGAGTGAGGGGAACTAAATAGGCTGTTTATATTTACCAGTATTTTAATATACATATAAATTACATATGTTAATGTAGCCTAATTGTTTGCAATTACAAGGTTAACGGGTGTTTTTGGAGTAAGATCAATTTCTCTTTAGCGAGATTACTTCCTCTTTTTGGCCGGGTTTCGTTTCTCCGTGTCGTAAACTCTAGGGCGAGGCTTCTAAACCGGGGTGTTTTTAGGGGCGTTATATTCAAATGACGGTTGTTTTCTGGCGCCACATTTATCAACATACGATCATTCGTACGATGAGATTGGCAACATACGAATGTTTCATGAATCACATGTGAAGTCTGTCGTAAGTTGATTTGTGCGCACAGATCTGCGCTCGTTTCTACGTTAGATTGATAAATGAGGCCCAGTGAGTGCGCTGTGTGGTTACACTTTTAGCTCACTGTGACACAGACATTGTGACCATACCATGAGAATCGTGTGAGCTCATGGTGACATCATTGTGAGATCAAATTGTTGACAGGGTAGTGTCAGATTTACCTAGCCTTATCTCCAAATGACTACAGCCCCATTGACTCCCTCTGCCAATGCATTGATGAAATTAACAGTTGGATGTGCCAGAACTTTCTTCAGTTAAACAAGGAGAAAACTGAAGTCATTGCATTTAAAAACAAAGATGAAGTTATCGAGGTGAATGCATACCTTGATTCTAGGGGTCAAACAACTAAAAATCAAGTCAAGAATCGTGGTGTGATTCTGGGGACAGACCTTAGTTTCAATAGTCTTGTCAAAGCAGTAACTAAATCAGCATACTATCATCTCAAAAACATTGCAAGAATTAGATGTTTTGTTTCCAGTCAAGACTTGGAGAAACTTGTCCATGCCTTTATCACCAGCAGGGTGGACTGTTGTAATGGTCTCCTTACCGGCCTTCCCAAGAAGACCATTAGACAGCTGCAGCTCATCCAGAACGCTGCTGCCAGTATTCTGACAAGAACCAGAAAATCTGAGCATATCACACCAGTCTTCAGGTCTTTACACTGGCTTCCAGTTAAATTTAGGATTGATTTTAAAGTACTTTTACTCATTTATAAATCACTCAATGGCATAGGACCTAAATACATTGCAGATATGCTCACTGAATATAAAACTAACAGACCACTCAAATCATTAAGATCGAGTCAGTTAGAAATACCAAGGGTTCACACAAAACAAGGGGAGTCCGCTTTTAGCTATTATGGCGCCTGCAGTTGGAATCAGCTTCCAGAAGAGATCAGATGTGCTAAAACGTTAGCCACATTTAAATGCAGACTTAAAACTCATCTGTTTAGCTGTGCATTTATTGCATGAGCACTGTGCTACGTCCGAACTGATTGCACTGTATTTTATGTATAATCAATTTCTATTTTTAACTGTTTTAAATTCATTTTAAATCAATTTCTAAATCATTTTAAAAGTTTTTAAGTTCCTGTTCCCTGTCTGTCCCTTAGCTCATCGTCTGTGGGAAGTATGCTGTTTGGATTCGCTGCGGGACTTCCAGTCTCCAGCTACATCATGGTTGGGGGATCCCTGGTCTTCGCCTTCAGCCTCTGAGACCCGGACTCCACTTGGGCCTTTGACCCATCGGCTCCACATTGGCTCCTGGCTCCCTCGTCTCCACCGTGGGCTGTCAGCCCACCAGCTCCACCGTGCTCCCTCGTCCCTCCGGCTCCACCTTGGTTGGTTGTCCACCTGCCTACGCTTCGGGTCTATACTCCTCCAGCTTTGCCTCGTGACTTCATCCCTCTGGCTCAGTTGGACTCCTCCCTCCCCTCAGCTCCACCGTGGTCCTCTGTCACTCCGGCTCCACCGTGGTCTTCCGGATCCTCGCCTGCGCCTCAGTCGCCTGAGCCGTCAGTTCCGCCGTGGCCCTCCGGATCTTCAGTGTCGCCTTGGCTCTGCGGGTTTCCGTCTCTGCCCTGGGCACCTCTTCCACCGGCTCCGTCTCCATCAGTCGGGTCCCTGGTGGTGACAGCCCTTCTTCCACCATGGCTCCTCCCTCCATCGACTCCACCATGGGGCTCCATCATGTCTGCGGTCTGGACTCTGCCCTGGTGGTCTTCGGCTCCGCCCTACTGCCCTGCTTCACCGGCTCCACCCTGGCTTCCTGCTCTGCCCTGGCACCCTGCTCCTCTGGCTTTGCCTCAGTCCCCAGTTCCCCCACTTCCACATGGACTTGGCCCTCCATCCCTTCCCCTGTTCCGCCACTGCTCCACCTCCCTCCTGGATTAATTTCTGTTCTCATTTGGGAGTGTCTGGAAGCAGCTCCTTACGGGGGGGCACTCCACCCCTGACTCTTGCCACGCTCACAGACTACATTCCCCATAATCCTTTGCCTGGATTTATCATCACTTATTGCATTCACCTTTGTCTTGTTACCTCCATCAGTCACACTATTAAGGTTGCACTCATCCACACACACATGGCTGATTATTGATAGCCTGTTACTCTTTATATCTTCCCGTGTTTCCAAGTTCCTTGTCGTCTTGCCTTGTGTTTTGACCCTGGACTGTTTACCCTGGATTATAATTGTTTGCTGCCTGCCCTGACTATTGCTTGTCCCATCAGTCACACTATTAAGGTTGCACTCATCCACACACACATGGCTGATTATTGATAGCCTGTTACGTCTTTATATTTTCCCGTGTTTCCAAGTTCCTTGTCGTCTTGCCTTGTGTTTTGACCCTGGACTGTTTACCCTGGATTATAATTGTTTGCTGCCTGCCCTGACTATTGCTTGTTTTTTGGATTATTCTTTTGTCTCTTCCTGGATTATGCCTGTTTGCTGTTGATTGACCCTGCCTGTTTTTACTACTCTTGTAAATAAAGCCTGTACTTGGATCCTCAACCCCGTTGTCTCTTCTCCACATTACACATGGCTATTCTTCACACTTGTCAAACAAATTGTGCACTCATAAGAATTAAGATTAGTATTACACAGTGTTTAAAAATGTTTTAAACAATAAATAATTCATAAGAAAATCACATGAAGCAGTATATTTTGTCATTAGTGCAGTGTAGTTATAATTTTTCCCACCTTAATGTGCTTTTGAAGTTACCCTGCTTCCCACTTCTGCAGTCAAAATTAAATCACGCTCAATTGTTTTGTTGGAGATAATAATGATAATAATAATGGTTGTCGATATTGTCAATAACTTTGAAGCATATTAATTTTGAGGATATTGATTTAGTGAACCTCCATTTACACTGGCTTTTATGGGTATTTACTTAAATGCTTTCCAAACATGTTTTTAAGTACATGCTGCAATCTTGGTCTCTTTACTGATGTCTGTAAAAACAACACTTCACATTCTCTGGCACATTTTGTACTTCAGGTGATGTTCTTACATGTTCTATTAAAAACAACAACAACAACAAAAAGAGCTCTAAAGATCTTAAAAGATCTTTAGCTTTTATTCACTTTTACATGTTTGATCAAGCAGTTATTGTCTATACATCCCACCTGTGAAAGCAGTTACAATAAATGCATAGCAGTTGCACACATTGTGTTTTTAAATATACAATCTGTGATAAGTGTTTAGATTTACAAAACAAATCAAATTTGAGTACAATTAAATATTTAGAAACATGAAAACCATCCATATAAGAACACACAACAGTCTTGAATTAGGTGAAAATAAACCTGCGAATAAAGATACATTCTGTTATATGAATGAAAGTGCACAGATCGATTTGCTTCTCACCTGCTGTTACCTCTGCATCTGCCCACTGCTTTCTGTTGCTTTGGATTCTATAGACTGATGAGGAATATCAAGAGTAAACTACATGTGAGTAATTTGAACATTATGAGAACTTAAACCTACAGCTTCTGAGCATTACTTGGGAGCAGTGTTAAATGTCAGAAGAGCTCAAGAGCTCATGGCTATATAATTTGTCTCATCTAATGATTCATTACCAGCACTTTGACA
>NW_015507550.1:7354-9519 GCF_001515645.1 Sinocyclocheilus grahami | reverse complement strand
TATATATATATATATATATATATATATATATATATATATACTCGTGTGTTCATATACACACACATCTCAGACTGCACACTGTTTCAGCAGGTAAACACCAGAACATCTTTAATGTGGAATATTGAGAGATTGTGTGATGAGTGAAACAGCTGCGGACATTTAGAGCTTGTCAGGAACACCAAGAGAAATTATTCACATGGCTCAGAGTGGGTGGAAAAGAGAATGGTGGCCAAATGCTGGTGGCTCTTTTGATTATCTCTCTCAATTGCCAGAAGATCTGCATTCTTCCATGGTGAATGCAATATGTCTGGACTACATTCATACTATACTGAACATACTTTTTTAGTCGCCACAAAGTAATTACTTATTGAAAATAAGTACCTACTCAAGAGAGCATGTGTTTTCGGTCATGTGAAATGACTTGAACGTAATGGGCAATATGACATCATCATGCACTCTTTTCTGTTTTTAATAAATATTTAACACAAATAAAAATAATAAATTCAAAATATTAAATATATTATCTTATTTATTATACTATCTTATCTTATTTAGGAACACACATGTGAAGTGACGTGACATGTGGCCAAGTAGGGTGACCCATACTCGGAATTAGTGCTCTGCATTTATCCCATCCAAAGTGCAGACACACAGCAGTGAACACACACACACACACCGTGAACACACACCCGGAGCAGTAAATCCCATTTATTATACTATCATCAATAAACCCCATTTATTATACTATCTTATCTTAAATATATTATCTTATATATATTGTACACAAACCTGCTCAAGGGTCTCACCTCAGTCGTGGTATTGAAGGTGGAAGAGAGCACTGGTTATTCACTCCCCTCACCTACAATCCCTGCCGGTACCGAGACTCAAACCCGTGAACTTTGGGTTACAAGTCTGATGGTTAGAGATTCGGACTTGTAACCCAAAGGTCACAGGTTTGAGTCTCGGTACCGGCAGGGATTGTAGGTGGGGGAGTGAATAACCAGTGCTCTCTTACACCTTCAATACCATGACTGAGGTGAGACCCTTGAGCAAGGCACTGAATCCCCAACTGCTCCCCGGGTGCTGCAGCACAAGGCTGCCCCACTGCTCCGGGTGTGTGTTCACAGTGTGTGTGTGTGTGTGTGTGTGTGTGTGTGTGTGTGTGTTCACTACTCACTGCTGTGTGTGTGCACTTGGATGGGTTAAATCCAAATTCCGAGTATGGGACATCATACTTGGCTACACGTCACTTTCACTTTTCACTTTTTTTTTTAATTTATAAAAAGAATGCAGGAAAATATTTAAAACTGTGAGATAAAAAGTCACAATTACCTATGAACTTTTTATTCATTAAAAAACAATTGTGAGATCAGATGTCAACTTGACAAACAGCAGTTATATCTGAAGGGCACTCTCACTTGAAATATGCACCTGAATTGATAATGGAACACAATGTCAAGAGAACTATAGATTCTAAGACAGACACAGTATACATTTAAGATTAAATGCTTCATTGGTGGACAAATATTTTTTTCATAATTTTAAGCAATAATAATCGTATTTATAATATCAATTAGATGTGCTGATTGACCATTCTGATACAAAACAACACTGGACCCCCATGACTTTCATTATATGGGAAGAAAAAAAAATAGGCTGAAACATTTTTCAAGATATCTTCTTTTGTATTTTGCCGAAGAAAGTAAGTCATACAGATTTGGAACTAGAAGAAGGTGAGTAAATAATCACAGAATGTTTATTTTTGGGTTAGCTAACTTTAAAAATTCTAGCATGGAAAGCTGGCAATTTATTAAGAAATGTTTATTTTTTCCTTCCTTCAATCAAAATGTTTAAAACATATTTTCTTGTGAATAGTAGTTATTTCTTCCTCCAGCAGCACAGATATCATTATTATTAAAAATGGATTTGATTCTGTGATATTTTGTGATTGTTCAGTTGTTCCACATTAAAACATTCCATTCAGTTGGATAAAAAAAAAAAAATCTGTATATTTTCAAAAAAAGTTGAAAGTATCAAAATTAAGTACTCACATTAATAACACAAGCATACTGCATTTAAAGATTAGAGAGTTCAAAAGGCACTGCATAACTAGAATTTCCCTCTTTATATATATATATATATATATATATATATATATATATAAA
>NW_015507550.1:0-1600 GCF_001515645.1 Sinocyclocheilus grahami | reverse complement strand
ATATATATATATATATATATATATATATATATATATATATATATATATACACAGAGCACAAAAATTGGGATAGTTATGACAGAAATGAAGAGAGTGACAGTTTCAATGACATTATCTTACATACATGTATTGCCTCGTACATGCTCTCATTGAGCAGACGCAATGAAAATAAATCTAACTGGTTCAGGAGTCACCTCTACTGTAGTTTAAACATCTAGTTAGTTTTCGGAGCAATAATCAGCTGGCTGCCAAAACCACAAATACAATATTCAAGATTATTCTTGGACCCTGCTAAAGAGAGTAAATAATTACCCAATGACCACTTATAACAGTGGATCAGAGATTCCTGCAGAGACTAGAGATCCTGGTATAAGGCTGGCAACCTGGCAACAGTGCATGAACCAAGCTTCCATGGTATGGTTTGATACAAAGGCAAAGAGTGTGTCAGCCTATCTGGAAATTGCCAAATGGCACTTAAATGATTCTGAGAGCATGAGGTTGTATGAGATTAAAATTGATAACTATTATCGCAAATGCTGCATTTTCTCCTGGTCAGTTTTCCAGGGATACTCTGGGGATTACTTTTAGCATCAGTGATTGGTGAGCAGGTCTGAACTGAAGAAAAGAGAGAAATCCTAGAAGAATACAGATTCCTCAGGCCAAACGTTTAGCTTTCATCCTAAACGTGACAAAAATGCCAAAATCATACTAGAATGACTTTGAAAGAAATCATTGAATTTATGAGTGTCCCACAGCACAGACAAGAAATCCAGTGAAAATCTCTGATTTGATCAGAAAACCACTGGGTATGTTGCATGTATACAGTGAAAATCATGCATATTTTCTGTATGCATACCCTGATGATCAACTACATTAGCTGAATGTGCATATTTGCTGTATTTAATAGAGCTCACTGCAGGGCTATGCAATCCCATAATGTAAAGACTCTTGACCTTCCATTTAATTAAAAATGAACAAGAAGCAATCTTACATCTCATTCTCAGATCTACGGGGAGAGTTCACCCAACAGAAAAGAAGATATTTAGCTTATTACTATTATTTATTATTTTTTCATTTGTCCAAACAAATGAAACTCAGTGGCATCAAAGGTAGTTTTCGACCCCTTTGATTTTTATTGTGTGGGCATAAACAGTCCTTCACAGTAGGTTCTTCTTCAAAAGTTTGTAATGACACAAGGGTGAGTAAATGATGAAAGCGTTTTAATATTTTTGGTGAACTAGTCACTTTAAAATGCCAAAAGTATGCTCAACTACACTACACATCTGAATAAATGCCTGGTAATAATGCACTTCCCCATCATTTGATCATCATTTGATTAATTAATGCTGCCATGATTAAAAGAAATAATGTATACACATGTATTTTTTAATTAAATTCTATTTAATGCAACATTAATTGCTCTAAGTAAACAGAACTATTTTTGGCACACCTGTTTAATGAATTCTCCCAATAGTGCAATAGATACTGTACATGTGCAATAGGCTGTATGTTGGTATTCTGTTGGCTTATTGGCATTTCAGTTAAGCCTGAGAGCTTAAGAGGATCTTAAGAGAGTAAGGGCTGAAATTTAGATGAGCAA
>NW_015507549.1:61800-63680 GCF_001515645.1 Sinocyclocheilus grahami | reverse complement strand
GTTTTGAAAATCTAAAATAGCAGAACGTTTTCTGTGAGGGGTAGGTTTAGGTGTAGGGTTAGTGTAAGGGGATAGAAATATAGTTTGTACAGTAGAAAAACTATTACACCTATTAAATGAACCTATAAAACATGGAAACCCAAAGTGTGTGTGCGTGTGTGTGCCAAAATATCACAGTTCCTCTTGTTATTGTTTTTAATAACAGACAGACAGACAGACAGACAGACAGATAGATAGATAGATAGATAGATAGATAGATTGATCTTCTAAATACATAGACATGAATATGGAGTTGGTCACTGCTTTGCATCTATAACAGCTTCCACTCTTCTGGGAAGACTTTACACAAGATTTTGAAGCGTTTCTGTGGGGATTTTTGCCCATTCATCCAGTAGAGCATTTGTGAGGTCAGACACTGATGTTGGACAAGAAGGTTTGGCTCACAATCTCTGTTCCTGTTCATCCCAAAGATGTTTGATGGGGTTAGAGGTCAGGATTTTGAGTTATTTTACAGCAGATTCATCCAGCTGTGTCTTTCTGGGCCTTGCTTCATGCTGGAATAGAAAGGCCTTTCCCCAAACTAATCCCACAAATTTGGAAGCACAGCATTGTCCAAAGTCTCTTGGTATGCTGAAGCATGAAGATTTCCCTTCACCAGCCCCCCGAAAAACAGCTCCATACCATCATCCCTCCTCCACCAGACTTTACATTCGGCACAATGCAGTCAGGCAGGTAATGTTCTCCTGATATCCATCAAACCCAGACTCACCCGTCAGACTGTGGGATCGGTCACTCCACAGAACAGGTTTCCACTGCTCCAGAGTCTAGTATCTGTGTGATTTACACACTCCATCTCACACACTTGACTTTATACTGCTGATGTGAGTCTTCATGCAGCTGCTCGGCCATGGAAACCCATTCAGTTTTTATGCTGATATTAATGAAGTTTGGCCCAAAATTTCACAAATCACGTTTTCAGGGGAGCCCATGTCTTATTAAGGGGAGCCGAGCTTCCCCTAGCTCCCCCGTAGTTCCCACCCTGGTTGGAGCTAAACTTTGGAGGAAAGTGGACCTCGAGGGCCAGAGTTGAAAACCCCTGCTCTATAACATCTCACTGTTACTGATTTATCATGCAGCTCAAAGCATTATGGATATAATCTCTCGTCAGTCTATTCTGATTCATCAACACAGTTTCACTGATGATCCAACATAAAACCCAACCCCAGGATAGAGCGTCTGAGTGAATGTGGTCTGGACTGTGTGGATGAGGCTCATTGTGTCAGAGACGCTGTAGAAGGACAGAGTTCCTGCACTGTGATCCACAAACACTCCTATTCTCCTGCTGATGGACTTCACAGAGAGAGCATTCCGTATGTTATTGTGTATGAATGAGTAACTGCAGGGAGAGCAGAACAAACTCCAGGACTGATCATTATATCCAAAATCACACTTTTTACTCTGTGTCTTCCTGATGATGCTCTTATATGACACTGCTACATCCACACCTTTATTTCCACTCCACTCAATCTCCCAGTAACAGCGTCCACACACACGCTCTCTACACAACAGCTGACACCAATAATCAAATCTGTCTGGATGATCAGGATACGACTGATCTGTGTATTGTAGAGTTGAGTAGATTTGCTCAGGAAAAGCAGCTCAAAGGCTAAGATTAGATTGACCATTATTTATAACTTTACAGCGGTTAGAGACCCAGAGCTGAAAGCCATTTTAAGTGGCGTCTCATTCAAAAGAAGACGATCAGATGAGAGTCTGACTGATGATTATATAATAAGACACTCATGAACTGTTTCTCTGTGAGTCTCTGTCACAGCAGGATCTGCTCAAGTCCACTATGATCCTGTTCTTCTAGATCTCTG
>NW_015507549.1:56264-61388 GCF_001515645.1 Sinocyclocheilus grahami | reverse complement strand
TGTGATCCTGTGTGTGTGAAAGCTGCTCCAGCTCAGCGTCTCTCCTCCTCAGATCATTGATCTCCTGCTCCAGTCGCTCCAGTCGTCCTTCAGCTCGACTCACTGCAGTCTTCTCCTGATCTCTGATCAGCCGTATCAGCTCAGAGCGGCTTCTCTCAATGGAGTGGATGAGCTCAGTAAAGATCCTCTCACTGTCCTCCACTGCTGTCTGTGCAGAGCGCTGTTAGGACACACAGTGATTCAGGCTTCAGTGAGTCTGAACTGAGATGGCGACAAACTTCTCTTCTTCTCCAGACTCACCTTCTGAGACTCCACAGCCTCTCTCAGCTGCTGAAGATCTTTCTCTCTCTGCTGGATTCTCTGCTGGAGCGTCTTCTGCGTCTCCTTCAGCTGGTGCTGCAGGACAAACAGATGATAGTGAATCTCACAGAAAACTACTGCCACTAAATCAGATTAAGGCCTGTTTAACACTGCAAGTGTGAGTATTATAAAAGTGAAACTGACACAGACGTAGAGCTTCACACTGACAGGGTTTCTGTGTTCTGTGTAATTCAGCTGCAGCTCTACACCAAAATTAAACAGACTATTGGATCAATACACTGAGTATTAACTTGATCGTGAGTTTTAAATACCTGTTTCTCTGTCCTCTGTTCTGCTGCTGATACAATGTCATGGTTTTTATGTTCAATAATTGTACATAGCACACATATACATTTCTGGTCAGTGCGACAGAAAACCTCAAGGAGCTTCTCATGTTTCTGGCAGATCATCTCCTGCAGTCGTCCAGTGGCATCAGTCAAATTGTGTCTCTTTCCTTTAAACAAACTCTCATGTTGTTCGAGGTGATTCTGACAGTAAGAGTTCAGACACACCAGACAGGACTTGACGGCTTTGTATTTTCTTCCAGTACAGACGTCACACTGCACATCTCCAGCTCCAGCGTAACAGTCAGCAGAGAGTTTGGTCTTCTTCAGTTTCTCCACCACTTCAGCCAGCATGGTGTTTCTAGCTAAAGCAGGTCTTGGACTGAAGGTCTGTCTGCACTGAGGGCAGCTGTAGACTCTCTTCTGATCCTCCTGATCCCAGCAGTCTGTAATACAGCTCTTACAGTAACTGTGTCCACAGGAAGTTGTCACTGGATCCTTCAGGAGATCCAGACACACTGGACACAAGAACTCCTTCTGATCCACTGAAATTCTGGTTTCTGCCATTTTACTGCTTGAATACAGAGACACAAACACACAGCAGCTCAACTACACTTAAGTTTCTCTTTCCCTGAAATCAGGTGATTCCTGTTTCCTGCTTCTGTGTTTCAGTCACGTGTGTAAAACAAGTTTGTCTGCGAGTCTGTAAAGCAGGTTCCTTATTCCTGCTCCTATAGAGTCACACACACTAACGTGCATGTTGGGTTTGCATGTTTTATTGGTTCATTAAATGGGTCTAATGGTTTTCTACTGTCCAAACTGTAATTTTTCATGCCCATACCCTAACCCTAGACCTAAACCTACCCCTCACGCAAAACTTTCTGCATTTTTAGATTTTAGATGTTTTTTAAGCCATCTGGGAAGTGTCCTCATCAATGCTCCAGTTGCTAACAGAACCTAGGTTCCCTTTCAATACTGTTAACTCACATTAGGGGCTTTTGCACCGGAGGAACCTTTTCATAGTTCCTAGAACTATTGGCGGAAGTACCCGCTTTTTGGCATGTTCGCACTGCAGGAACTAGGAATGTATTTAGTTCTCCGTTTGGGTGAACTAAATTAGCTCCTACTTCAGAGTAGGGTCTAAAGCAGTACTTTAGGAATTACCAGTGATGTAAGTGTACACTGATTGGCCAAACGCATATGAAACACTGCTACCCAGCATTTTAAAAAAGCCATGTAAAAAAATTACACCAAGAACATGGAAAACAGCGTTAACGGCATTTACCTGTTGTCTGTAGTGTTGTGTTCTTTTCTCAACCTCGTTGATATGTAACACTGCTAGGTGTCACAGTAGATTAAGTCAGATTTTCATGCTCTTTCAGTCACGTAAATTGTGCGTTCACATTCCATCTCCATTATCACAAAGCTCCGGTCACGGCATCCTCCATTCACCGGTTGTTAACGTTTGTAAATGCAACGCATAAAGACGTCGCTGTCGGCCACTTCAGAGTTCCTGCTGCAGGTGTGAATGCAACCAGGAAAACGGCCCGAGGGGGAAATTGGTTCTCTAGGAACAACCCTGCCTCATGAGATGAGGGCCCTATGGGTAACATGGGCCAATAAGGGCACAACCAGCCCAGAATCAGCTAGGCCCTGGCCAAAAGGTCGGAATCCTCAGACAAAAATAGACCTGACTACTAGGATGGGTACAGGTTGATTAAGTGGACAAGATCCACGCCTACAGGGCAGAAATGTCCAAGTTATAAAACCTAGCAAAGGTAGACGACGAAGACCAGGCAGCTGCCGCACAGATATCTCCAATGGAAACTCTGCTGGACCAAGCCCAGGAGGAGGTCATTCCCCTGGTGAAGTGGGCCCTCACTTCAATATGGGGCACTGTGAGCCCACTGAGGCATAAGCCAGTGCAATGGTGTCTATTATCCAGCGGGTTAGTCTCTGCTTCATAACTAGCAGCCCTTTAGAGCGGCCTCCAAAGCATTCAAAGAGCTGCTCTGATTGCTGATTGGGGAGTAACTAGTTACAGGTAACAGCATTATGTAATTTAATTACAAATTAAATGTAACTGTAATCCTTTTTAGTTACTGAGAAAAATGTGTAATTAAATTACAGTTACTTATGAAAATGTTAACGATTACAAAAGGCGTTACATCTGAATTCTTGTATTAATATTGACTATTTCTTGTTATGATCTTAAATCTTTATTTAACCTCAGAACGATCTCAAAGTAAAAATAGATGATAAAGTGTGATTTTGTGGCGGCTGTGCTTTTAAATTAAATTATTATAATCTTAATTCAAGTGATAAAGGATTTTGAAAGTCTGACAGTAATCAGTGTTGAGTCTTACTGTAAGGTTAACCCTGCCTGGTTTGAATGTTTGAAAATGATTAACAGTTGAAAACATTTATGATGTTTTATTAACAAGGTTTGGGAGGAGCACGATCAGATAATCAATCAATTCAGCACAGGTGGAGCTTGTTTAGTTAATCATCTTAACTAGCCTAATGCATATATATATTCAGCCAAATTACCTCTGCCCCACAACAGTTTTCTGGCATCCAGCCTTATCTGACCGCCACTATGTCAGAGATTGAGCTCTTCCCGTCCGACAACGAGCTGGATGCTCCACCACAAGCCTTCGGCTCAAAAGCACCCCCGTCCCAAGACCGGCCAAAAGGTCGTTTCCTCCTCCGCCTGGTTCTGCATGGGCTGCGGCCTACAAAACCAGCTGTTCATTTGCCTAATCCCCAAAGACTCTGTTCAACACCACCAAAAAGACAGCCATCGCAATCCCCAGCATCTCCCTATGCCTGTGCTTCTCCATCCATCCCTACAAAAGGAAAATGGACCGTTGCGGTATTGAGACAAGCGCTGTCCAATTCAGAAGTTAAGTTCTCCCAAAAAATGAGTCAAGCCGAACTTTATGATATTTATGTCTTTCTGGAAAAAAGCTAATTCACCCACCTCCAAAAAGGTAACTAGAGCCCGTAAGGCCAAACGTTCTCATATCTCTATTACTTCATCTTCTTCCAGATCAAGTTCTGGCTCTCCTAGAGCGTTGAGACACAGTAGGCCGTCAGCAAGCCTGGGCCGCAACCCAGACTCTGCTGCTCCAGATACTCTACCACCTCTCTCCTCTGTTCAACTGTCCACCGTGGCTCCTTCAGCCACCGCACCGCACGCGACATCGCCCGCTAACATAACCTTCCAACCTCTTCCTATCCTTCCCAATTCCTGCACTCTACCTCCGGCAACAGAACCTAGCATGAGGCTGCCTCCGTTAGCCACTCAAGCCCAGCCACCTTACTATTACCCTTCCCTATCAATGACCTGCAGCCCCCACTGCAGACGCCCGTGTAGGGCCTCACCTGCCAGCAACGCAAGCCTATTTGCCCCCTCCCTCAATTCCTTCTACCTCTTCCTACTTACTTCAAGCACCCGGGGCTAATACATGCATGAGGCTGCCTCTGCAAATGGTTACAGCCCCTACTTCTCTTCCTTCCAACTTTCCTCTTCAATCCAAACCTCAGTTTACCTTATTCACTGCAGTCCCGCTACCTGCCCCACCAAACGCCGTTGTATCAGAGCCACCCCCCTTGGCCAAAAACATCAGGTCTCAGATTCTCACAGGTGCAGACATTGATCTCTCATCTCTCCTTTCTCTTCTCCCTCCTGCCGAATCTCATCGGCAAATAGATTGTGGGGATTTTTCCGTAACGCTAAAAAACCCAAAGCCCATTTCATCGCGCACACTCTCATTCTCCGAATTTGTCATAGCATTTGGCCGCTACACAGAGATAATTTGCTCGGATTTCCCCATAGATATAGGCTAGGTAAATCTGGGTATCATCAGCATAGCTGTGACAGGAAATTTGGTTCTTTCTCATTATTTGACTTATTGGGAGCATATACAGGCTAAACAAGAGCGGTGCAAGAATTGAGCCTTGTGGGACTCCGCATGTCATGGACGTCCACTTAGACTTATGCTCTCCTATACTCACATAATAACCTCTCCCTTCTAAGTATGACCTGAACCATTTGATTACCCAGATTGTAGACAATCTAATCAAAAAAGAAGTCGAGCCAGGTTTCATGATTGGCCCCTTCGACGCCCCCCCCTTCGAGTTTTTCACATCAGCCCTATCGGATTAGCCACAAGGAAGTTTTCAGGAATAAAAACGCTTGACAATCGATCTATCAGCCCCATGTAATTCCCCATTTTCTAGCATAAACAGCCTCATACCCCTCGAGGAATATTCTCTGCACTACCACAATATAGATCAAGCGATCAATATGATCAAAAGCGTAGGTCATGGTGCATGGCTGGCTAAAGTAGACATCACTTCAAAGTGATGCCTATTTACCCAGATTCATGGCATTTATTCATCATTTATTCAGGTTTATTTCTCAGTACGTTTAACCTTCGGATGTCTCTCACCCCCCCCCTCACAAATTAATCTA
>NW_015507549.1:43890-51254 GCF_001515645.1 Sinocyclocheilus grahami | reverse complement strand
CACACTCACTCACTCACACACACACACACCCACACACACACACACACCCACAAACACACGCACTCGTCTCCCCCGCCGGGCTCTTCCTGCTATAAGGGCGACCTCAGTCAAAGAGTTTAATCCCTTGAAACATTTCCTGCTCTGACGAGAAATCAATCAGAGCTCCATCAGCGTGACATGATGAAAAGCACAGATCACACGCTCTCCAGCGAATACACAAACAGCACAAAGAGCCGAGGAAGAGAGAGAGAGAGAACGAGACAAAGACCAACACAAGAGCAGGAGACGTGTGAAAGACACTCGTGACGCGTCTGCCTGAGAAAACGCAATCACAAAACATGAATAAACACACATCAAATGTGCATCATCACATATTAATGTTCGACCCAAGCTGAAGACTCATGCTTACTGCTTAAAGCATATTATTCACACACACACACACAGGTTTGTTTTTGTGAAAAGTGGGGACTCTCCATAGGTGTAATGGTTTTTATACTGTACAGACCGTATATTCTATTGCCCTACACCAACCCTACCCCTAAACCTACCCCTCACAGGAGACTTTCTGCTATTTCAGATTTTCAATACACTCCATTCTGTGTGATTTATAAGCGTTTTGAAAAGTGGGGACATGGGGTAATGTCCTGAAAAGTCACCTTCTCCTTGTAATACCTGTCATACCTTTGTCATTATACACATTTATGTCCTCATTTGTCACAAAAACGCGCACACACTCACTCACACACATACACACATACACACACACACACACACACAGACACTCACACACACTTGTGGGAAGGTCACGGCCTATTTTTAAGCTCAGAGGAAACAGTAAAAAGTATTTTTTAGGAATGGAGTGGTTTGGCTTTCCTGTGTGGTTTCAGATGTGTGTGTGTGCGTGTGTAGTTTCCTCTATGACTCACAGTGATTTCCATGCATGTTAACACGTGTAGGAAGATCCCGTGTGTGTGTGTGTGTGTGTGTGAGATGCTGAAAGAGGATCTGACTGTAAACACAACACCTGAGGAAACCATCACAGCACTGAAATATTATTATTATTTATTTATTTTTATTAATGCTGGCAGTGCAAACTCCTCATATATCAAACCAATAAAGACTTTGAATCTTCACTGGAAGAAAGTCAGAAGGACTAAAAACTAGTTTCTACAGAGCTTGAGTTACAGATTATTCTTGGTTGTTAAATGGCTTTAAATGCACTGAATTTAATTTTCTCTCAGAAATTTCAAGTAAATTTCGCAAATAATTACAAAGAAATGGCAACAAATAAGTGCTTTACAGTAAAGAGAATTTGGGCTAAAAATGTTTTAATTGTCACAAAAAATTCTGAAATTATGCAAAATATAAAATATAATTTATTATTTCTTCCTTTTGATTTTGGGGTTAAATGTGACCTGACCTGAGATTCACAATACTTTAAAATAAATACTTGATTTAAAACTTCAAAATCTATGAAGTCAGATAATTGTGTTTGTAACCCAAACTTGCGTTCTTAAGTATTTTAAATATTTTAATCTTATAGTCCATAGATTTGGTGTAAAAACAATTCACTCAGAAACTAGTGGATTTCACAAATAATAACAAACTAATGGCTAGTAATGCATTCAATTAAACATGACAAGTGTTTTTTTTTTTGTAAAATGCTTTCCAGTAATCTTTGTTGACAACTTCGACAAATAATTTTTACAGTGCAAAAGTGTCTGCTTTTGAATAATAAATGATCATGAATGCAAATGAAATTTATCAGATGTATGAAACCACAAAAGCTTGTTCAGATTAAGCGGATTATCATCTGTGACGAATGTAATTCTGACTTCAATCAGAGAAAAAATGTGCATGTAACAATGGTAAATGAGAGATCACGAGCAAACAAAATCATGTGAGTTCCCTTTTATAATCAATGAAGAACAGCTCTGCATTTCCTTGAACAAAAACTCTGCGTGTGTGTGTATGTGTGTGTGTGTGTGTGTGTGAGTGTGATTTATGGTGTCCCTGTGAGGCGATCAGAGCCAAAAGGACCCTCACACTTCTCTGAAGGTTCAGGAAACAGACAGGCGACTAATCCACAAAGCAATTCACAACAACAAAAGGTGCATTCCTGCAGAGAGCAAACACACACACACACACACACACACACACACACACTTAACGACTCCATTTGGAAGTTTCGCTCTTATAGCCTGTTGTCTATTGAGCTGCTAAAACTTCCTTTTTAACACACACACACACACACATACACGCGCACGCACGCACACACACTCTTCCTGCACATGTCCAACAAAAAAAACATTTTCACTTAATCTCACAAAGAACATGACTAGGTTAGATTTCACACCAAAACCAAAATAAGAAAATATATTTCGCAAGAAAATAATCTTATTTTAGGACTTTTAAGACTTTTTTTGAATCCATTGTAACATTATTTTTGTGATAATTAAGCATTACAGTCTCATTAATGGTATATAAATATATTTAATCTCAATTAAAAACAGCATATATTAAATTCAGAACAACAAATACCTTGACTTATAAATGCTTTACCATTTAAATATCTTTTTTTTAAGAGAATTTGGCTGAAAATTTGTTTAATTGTCGAGAAAATGAACACAAAGCACATATTTGTGGTTAAAATCTATGAATTCTCAATATATTTAGTATTTTTCTTCATTAAAAACAGCATATATTCATTTCAGAACAACAATTACTTTGATTTATAATCAAGTTATTATTGAAACATCTTTTTGATTTACATTAAAGAGAATTTGGGGTGAAAATTGACTTAATGACTTAAAAAATTTGGGGGTTGAATGTGAACCAACCTGAGATTCACAACATGTTAAAATCAATATTTGATTTAAAATCTACAAATTCAGATAATCATGTGATCTTTGTGCAAGTAATTAAATCTTTTAGTGCAAATATAAATTCAATTTTAAGGCAAAAACAGCTGCTGGGAGCAGCACAGGAGGAGAAGGGCAGATCTGAGGCGACGGGGTGAAAATCAGCAGCTCACAAACACCTGACAGCAGAAAACATGCCACAAAAGAAGACAAAGAGAGACACTTTATATGAGCCTGACACAGGTGGCCACACACACACACACACACACAGCCCTGCTCCAAACACACACACACACACACACACACACACACACACACACACACACACACACACACACACACACACACACACACACACACACACACACACACACACACACACACACACACACACACACACACACACACACACACACACACACACACACACACACACACACACACACACACACACACACACACACACACACACACACACACACACACACACACACACACACACACACACACACACACACACACACACACACACACACACACACACACACACACACACACACACACACACACACACACACACACACACACACACACACACACACACACACACACACACACACACACACACACACACACACACACACACACACACACACACACACACACACACACACACACACACACACACACACACACACACACACACACACACACACACACACACACACACACACACACACACACACACACACACACACACACACACACACACACACACACACACACACACACACACACACACACACACACACACACACACACACACACACACACACACACACACACACACACACACACACACACACACACACACACACACACACACACACACACACACACACACACACACACACACACACACACACACACACACACACACACACACACACACACACACACACACACACACACACACACACACACACACACACACACACACACACACACACACACACACACACACACACACACACACACACACACACACACACACACACACACACACACACACACACACACACACACACACACACACACACACACACACACACACACACACACACACACACACACACACACACACACACACACACACACACACACACACACACACACACACACACACACACACACACACACACACACACACACACACACACACACACACACACACACACACACACACACACACACACACACACACACACACACACACACACACACACACACACACACACACACACACACACACACACACACACACACACACACACACACACACACACACACACACACACACACACACACACACACACACACACACACACACACACACACACACACACACACACACACACACACACACACACACACACACACACACACACACACACACACACACACACACACACACACACACACACACACACACACACACACACACACACACACACACACACACACACACACACACACACACACACACACACACACACACACACAACCCTGCTCCAAACACACACACACACACAGATCTGAGGGTTGCACGTCTGATTTTGTCCTGCAGAATCACACACACATTCCAACTTCTGCAACGCAGATTTAATAATTAAATCCTAAATAAACGCAACTTTAGTTCAAGTAACTCTGACTCTCAAACTCTCAGCTGTTTCCTTCACACAAAATGAGACACTAGACAAGAGTGTTTTGCATTAATTTGTATATTTTTGCATTCAAGTTAACATGGCTCCATCTGTTTCCCCATTCTTTCATGTTGCAGTAAGTGTTGATATTTTGTTATATTCAGACATGAGTAAATCTGTCCTTTGCAATAAATATCATAAAATAATAGCGCTTCACATAATAAATATTTTTTACAACATCAACAACGAAAAAAAAAGATTTAACAGTTTTAACATTTCCTTTTAAAAATAGCCGTAAATTCCTCTTACGCATTTGAACATACAACTTTACACGAGACCGAACGGACAGTTTCAGAACGACGCGTCTGTAGATCCGAGAACAGCTACATATCACAGAGTCCTTCACAGGTTTGGTAGGAGGAGGCGTTTCCAAAGCACCATCGCATGTAGGATACTAGCTGTACACAGTCAGGTAAGGCAAACACTGCTTCAGGAAAGAAACAAGTATGTGATGGGCGTGGCTTATCAGGTGCTCATTAACATAACTCCTCCCCATCGCCCTGCCCTATTCGCAATTTCCGCTTCCTGCAGCAGCAAAATTAGCTTTTTTTCAGCTAACGAAATATGGGCGAGTTCTCAGGACGGTTTTCCCGGCGTATGGTTCCAGTTCTGCAGCTTGCAGTAAACGGTGTTAGAGCTCTTGCAGCGGCATCCAGGCCGGTTCACGCGGTCGTGGCACAAGTTGCACGCTTTCACGCAGCCCTTAGCAGGCAGGTAACACAGCAGACACGGGAAGAGCGCCGACATGAGGCCCATGCACAGGAAGCGCGAGCAGCACTGCGGATGCGACAGCGAACACGGCCGGTCCGCGCACGGGTCGCCCACATCGTCGTCGTCCTTTGAGCAATGATAGAAAATCCCTTTGACCAAACACATGCACGTCCCGTGCTCCAACACGTTCTCGGCCGAACACAGGCACTGTCCGTTGCACGCGAGGCACGCCGGGAGCGGACGCGGGGCCTTGCATTCACCGCACTTGCATTTCCCGCAGCTCTCGCAGATGTATAAATGCGGCGAGTTGAGTTTTTCCATCTGCGACTGTTTAAGCGGAACGTCCGGCGGGAGAAACGGATGCGAGGAGGCATTTAGAGATTTCGGCTGAGTCCGTATGGCATGGTTGCGATAATGCGACGGCACTAGCAGGCCTTGCTCCGAACCGCTGCTGCTGTTGCTCTGGGAGCTGGCGGCGCTGCCAGTGCTCGTGGACCTGCTGAGCGCCGGCGGATGCCCTGATCGGTGCTCGTAGTTGTTATTCACGTTCACCAGGATCACCTCGTGAGTCCTCTCCTGCTTGTCCGCGTTGCGCGGTGGAGGCATGCAAGGCGGCCCCGGGGCCGGTCTGTGTGCTACAGCCGGGCCCTCCGTGTACTCGTTGCAAGAGCGGATGGCTTTGATCTGGTCCAGGGACAGGATGGCCCCAGACGGGAGGTCCGCATGTCTGACACTCCCTCTGCGCTGACCGTGGAGATCCATAAGACACGATCAGCAACTCCAAACAACACGGATGCAATATTCATCTGACGCCCTGAGAGACAGACAGAGAGAGACGGGTCATTCTCAGCATGCACACTTGGGTTACAATACTTTTTAAACATCTTTTTGTGATGCAGCCTCTTAAAAACAAAGGTTCTTTATTGGCATCTAGTGGTTGGTTGAAGAACCTTTAACATCAATGGAGCCTTTCAATTCCAAAAAAGATTTGTTAGATTATTAAAACGTTCTTAGGGGAAAAATGGTTCTTTTAAGAACTGTTTACTTGACGGTTCTTTGGGAAAGCATAAATAGTTCCTCTGATGGTTCCATGAAGAACCTTTAACATCCATGGAACCACTAAAGGTTGTTCATAGTGGTAAAAAAAAGTATTAAAATTTTACTCTTAGAAAAAATGGTTCTTTTAAGAACTGATCACTGAAAGGTTTTTTGGAAGCCAAGAATGGTTCTTTATTGGCGTCTACTGGTTCCATAAAGAACCTTTAACACCGATGAAACCTTTCCATTCCACAAAAGGTTCTGTAGATTATTAACATGTTCTTTACACTAAGAAAAAATGGTTCAGTAACACTTTTCTTGAAGCCATATTATATAAAAATCAATCATAAAGCGCTTCAATATAAAGGTCCTAAAGTACTTTTTAAAACTAAACGTTCTTTAACCTTTCCATTTCACTAAAGGTTCTTTATAATGGAAATAGATTCTTTAGATTTATAAAATGTTCTTTAAAACTAACAAAAATTTCTTCAAACGTATGTAGACTCTTCTGTGGAATGGAAGGTTAAAGGTTCTTCATGGAACCATCGATGCCGGAAAAAGAACGTTTGATCAATGTATCTTTTGAGAACTGTAGTGAAAAGTTTCCAAAAATGATTGCGGAAATCTTTATTTTGAAGCGCGTGCTGGTAAAAACTAATCTAACTAGTGGTCACTGAAGCGTTCAAACATCCTGTTGGAACACATACACACTGTCAGGCCCCCAAGCTTTTGTTTCTGACTTCCTCTGGGGTTCAAGCCTTAATTAGAGGGTCAAACCCCCTCGGACACACAATTCACACCCCGGTGTTTGGAGATGCATGTTCACAGCGGGCTTCATTCAGATAAACGCAGATCCGGACTGGACGTGGGCAGATGTACTCTCAGAGACAGAGCTCATAAATCACACCGCAGAAGTGTGTGTGTACGCGTTTTTGTGACAAATGAGGACATAAATGTGTATAATGACAAAGGTATGACAGGTATTACGAGA
>NW_015507549.1:36388-41641 GCF_001515645.1 Sinocyclocheilus grahami | reverse complement strand
GAGAGAGAGAGAGAGTGTGTGTGTGTGTGTGTGTGTGTGTGTGTGTGTGAGAAAGAGAGAGAGTGTGTGTGTGTGTTTGTGTGTGTGTGTGTGAGTGAGTGAAATGAAGGTCTCGAGCTCTTTTCCTTCTATACACAGATCCATTTAACCCCCGAGCGGAGAGAGAGAGAGAGAGAGTTGACCATTAACAAGACTTTGTACCGACCTCTGAAGTAAAGTTCACTTCCCGTCCTGATTTGCATGTGTATGGCTGGTTAACATTAAAATGCAGAGCCACACAGAGCAGGAAGCCTTCAAATCAAACACAGAGCTTCACGCGCTTTATGATGCGGGACGAGTCCGAAACTCCTCGAGGCTTCGTTTTACTCTTCAGTTCAGAGGTTCGGACGGAGAGAACCCAATATGCATGCAAATTGGAAAGCACAGATTGGAAAACTTTGCGTTAATATCGGCTGCGCAACTAACGCGTTTTAATATCAATAAAAATAATCAGCAATTATTTTTTTTATGCAAATATATTTTTCCTGGTGCACTTAATATTATAACAATATAATATTAAACAACAATGTGTTTAATATTATATTGTTTTGTATCCGTGCATCTTTGAGAAATGTAATTAATACGTAAAAACATAAAACGCGTTCGCGAAAAAAAAAACGCAGAACTACAAGAAAAAGGAAACTTATGAATGAAAACAAGCCCGCTGGGGGAGGAGTGTGTGTGTGTGTGTGTGTAGGCTCAAACACACGCACACACTCATACACACACAGCCTGGAGCGCATAATATGATTATGAACATAAGTTGTGAGTAATACACGAGAGTTGAATAAACGCAAGAGCTCCGGTTTCACAGATGCACACGCGATCTCCATCCAATCCTGCCTTTATTCCGCATTAAATAACACCGATGGATGTGTGTGTGTGTGTGTGTGTGTGTGTGTGTGTGAGAGAGAGAGAGAGAGAGGAATGATACGTACCTACAGACAGACTCCCATAATGTCAAATCCATCAGTCCATGTGCCAAACATCCATCAATATGTCCTGAACGAGGCCAGAAATCAGCGCATGACTGCGAGCGTAACATCCAGAGGGAACTCCACGGGGCAAAGCAGAAGGAATCCGGCTAAATCCAGGAATCAAGCGCGTTAGTTGCTGGTTTAGCGCAGTGCGCGTCTGTCCGGTGACTCTGCGTGAGTGTGTCGGATCAGATGCGTGCGCTGTTTTTGCGCACACGCACACACACACACACACACACACTGATGAATGAAAGAGGATCATGGGGCAGATGCAGGAGGGCGGACGAGCTCTGGGTTTAAGGTGGATCGTGTGAAACTAACGCGCATCTGCTGCTGAGCGCCACCGCGGCGCGTCACGCACGCAATCAGCGTCTGAACATTTGCTGCATTTTCACCCCGTTACACTCGTGTGTGTTGTAATAAAGTGTTTTATGGATTATTATTTTGTTTCTGATTCAGATATGCAGTATTAGTAATGGTTAACGCTATTGAGTATTAGTCTCAAATTGCACTGATTGTCATTAAGGCGATGTGCACTAAACTGTTAGATATTGAAAATGTAACTTAATCAGTTCTCATCAAAAGTTTTCAAGGCTTTTGTCCAGTAAAACATCTCGAAAACATCAGATCAAAAACACGAGCAGCGCTGGTGCGACCTTAAGAGCTCAACCCCCTCACCGAGTGTGTGTGTGTGTGTGTGCGTGTGCTTATGTGTGTGTGTGTGCGTGTGCTTATGTGTGTGTGTGTGTGTGTGTGTGTGCGTGTGCTTATGTGTGTGTGTGGGGGGGCGTACTCACACACACACACACACACACAACTCCTCCTGAGAGGCAGCGATGACAATTATTTTGACATTTAGTTTGACATTACTATATTGCTTGTTACATAAGAATTACAAAGTATATATATATATATATATTAAAAAGCAAAAAATAAATGAAATAATATTTTGTAATATTATATTATAGACTATTATAGACATATATTATATATTATTAATAATAACAACTTTAATAGCACCGGTGTTGTTTTAGTAACTATTATAACATTATAGTATTAATATTTTGAATTAACTTTTATTTTCATATTGTCAGTTTTCATTTAAATTTTGTTGTCCTTCTAAATAATATTGTCCTTTTTATTATTTAAAATACATTTTTACTTCAGTTTTAGTAATATTTAGTAGTTATTTTATTTCAGTTGCAAAAGCAGCATTTCTCATTTTTGTTTAGGTTATTAAGTTGAAGTTTTTTCATAAAATTTTTATATTTTCTTTTATTCCCTCTATTTCAGCAAAGAAAACAATTTTTAGTAGCTTTAGTTATCAATGCGCAGCACTGCAGGCTTTTTGCTCATATAACTTTAATGTTTTTTAATGCTAATTTCTTCTTTAGACGTTTTTCTTTAGGTGTTTTAGTTTCTGGGTTAAAGCAAATGAAGGCAATCTACAGGAGCATAAAACAATATTTGTGGAATTTAAAAATGATCTCCTGTGACCTCAAATCATATTTGTGGCCACACCCACAAATAAATGACAATAATCTTTCATGCATGTTAAGAGCTGGTGCAGGTGAGTAAAGCTTTACAGCACAAAACCATAAAGCACTGCTCTGTCATCAAATAAAACCTTTATAGATCTGTAACTTCTTTAAGCCCAGATGACCATAAACACACACACACACACACACACTCTCTCTCTCTCTCTCACACACACACACACACACACACTCTCTCTCTCTCTCTCTCTCACACACACACACACACACACACACAACAAGTCAACAGCAATAATAAGTAGAAACGTGTCTTTATTGTTTGTGTGTACAGTATCATATGAAGGCTGTGTCAGACGCGTGGTCCTCCGTGTTTCTGCTGGTAGTTGGTGTACGTCTGCAGGAGCGTCTGAGGGATTCGGGGTCTGACGGTGTTCAGAGCGCTGTCGAAGTGTCCGGCGCTCACATGTTGGGCTGTGATGTCCTCCTGCAGCGCCTGTAGAGCCGCTTCTCTGCACACGGCTGTGATCTGACACACAAACACATTCCTGCTTCAGACTCTGACACCAAACTTACTGATCTGCCTCTCAGTCGTGGCCTTCACAGACAGCATCCGCAGCGAACCACAGCTCACTAGTGACTCAACTCATTCCAGTAGACATCCTTTCCACATTTCTCACAAGCAGACGTCATCATAGCGGGTAAACTTAGATAGTTGTGAATGGAAACTATATATTTTTATTTGCTCCAACAACTAGTTTTCTGAAATGTCATGCCAAAGTAATATAACACATAGTATAGTGTTAAATAAATGTACACATTTTAAAATAAAAGTTCACAAATGAAGGTCCTTTGCAGAATATTACCAGTTTGTTGTATGTGCTTTTGTCCTTTTTATTATTATTATTTTTTTATATTTTTATTTTAATTAATATTTTATTAAGTTTTAGTAATTTTAGTACTTCAATTTAAATGTTTTTTTTTTATTTGAGTTAGTTGCCTAGGCAACATTTCTCATTTTTAAGTTTTTAAAGTTGGTTATATAATAAAAATATAAAAATTACAAAAACACATAAATAAATAAACGTATTTAATGCAATTTCTATATTTTTAAACGTTATACCATCAAACATTTATTTTGACTGAAAACCACAGACAGCCCTTAAAGATTCAATAATATAATTAAATGTAATTGAATCTTTAAGGGCTGTCTGTGGTTTTCAGTCAAAATAAATGTTTGATGGTTTAACGTTTAAAAATAAAGAAATTGCATTAAATACATGTTTATTTATTTATGTGTTTTTGTAATTTTTATGTGTTTTACAGTGTCTGTCTGTGTGTGTGTGTGTGTGTGTGTGTGTGAGTGTGTGTGTGTGTGTGTGTGTGTGTGAGTGTGTGTGTGTGTGTGTGTCTGTCGTGTTGCCGTCTGTCAGCTCTGAGCACACAGAAATGGTTTGATGGCAAAACGCCTGACCACAAATTAGCACAGCGTTCAGGAGAAACACGCAGCAAAAATAATTTCCTATAATTACAAAACTATTTTTAACCAACCAAACCGCCTGCTTACAGCAGCAGCAGAGCGCTATCCAGAGCCAGAGCCGCATTTACACGACAGGTTTTCACACCAGAGCAGGAAGTGAGTGCGCAGAGACTTCCTGTGTGCTGAGAGAACCATCAGGATTCACAAGCTGAACAGTCCAGCTAGTAGTGCTGATTACTAGTTCCTCCACAAAAAAATTATATATAAATGATAAATAAAAAAATTAAAAATATATAAACAGAATAAGACATATTACTTTTGCAATATTTCACTGTATAAATAATAATAATATTAATAAGTTGATTTTACATTACAATACTAATATTTAAGGCTGTATTAATTTCTTTATTTTTAAACCATCAAACTTTTTTGGCTGAAAATAACAGCGAGCCCTTAAGAAATTATATTTAATTTTACTGTTAAAAATTAAATTCTACAAACATTTTTTTATTTGTTTTATCATAATAATGTCACAATGTAACAAAAAAATGCCCATCAACAACAGTTTTTTATTAAAGAAACTTAGTTAAAGTTTTAATAATTTGGTGGTGTGTCTGTCATTTTTATTATTTTTTTTAAATTAATTTAATAAATGTTTATTCCCGTTTGAGTTATTTGAACTAAAAGAAAATGAGATGTTGTTTTGGCAGCTAGCGGAAAGTTTTATTTTATTTCAAGTAACATTTTTTAATGGTTTGAGTTTTAGATTTAGTTAACGATAATAACCCTGGTCCTCTGATACGTAAATTCCTAAACACCTATCCAAATAATCCAAAATATTGATAAAAAACTATTTATTTAATTAACCACAAACATTTGTATGATTCCAAAAGTTTACCCAAAAAAAGTTGATGAAGAAAAAAAAAGATGTTACACCTTGATTTTATATGTTATATGATACTGTAATACAACAGTTTTTGTTACATTGTGATTTTTTTTAATGACGATTAAACTCATTCCAGCCCTAAATTGTCATTACTGTACTGTGAAACTGAATAAATACTGGTTTATATGATATATTACATGTCCTTTTGGAGCTTCACAGCTTCTGCTCACTGTATGTTGTATAAGTGTATGTGAGTGTGTGAGTGTGAGAGTGTGTGAGTGTGTGTGTGTGTGTGTGTGTGAGTGTGTGTGTGTGTGTGTGTGTGAGTGTGAGTGTGTGAGTGTGTGTGTATGTGAGTGTGTGAGTGTGAGAGTGTGT
>NW_015507549.1:31334-33834 GCF_001515645.1 Sinocyclocheilus grahami | reverse complement strand
AGTTAAAATGCTAAAATTACTAAAACTAAAAGAATATAAATTAAAACAAAATTTAAAAATGTAAAAAAAAAAAAACAGAAAAAAGTCAAAATTTAAGCTTGAATAAAAATGAAACTAAAAATATTAAAAACAATTTATCTAATTAAAATATTTATCAATACTATAGTAGTAAATAAATAACAGTAAAATATCACTGGAAACGAGGCATCAAAACATTATATTATACAGTAGAAAAACTATTTAATAGTAACTTGTCTAAAATAGTATACATGTTTGAACTGGAGATAATAAATTATCTTCCAGGCCGATATGATAAATTAAAAATAGCTCATTATGGCCGATACTGATATGATCTGGATATATGGTGCAGCTCGATTTGTTTGTGCAGTAAAACCTCCCGAGAGGAAGTTTAACAGCAGTTACACACACAACAGATGATGAGGAACAGACCAAACAGCAGCTGAACTCGTCTGATAGAGAAACAACACACTGAATCAACAGAGAACAAACAACTCCAGGAAGTCATCGCTGCACGTCTGTGACCCTGCAGCACAACTGGTTCAATCCGCAGCA
This sequence comes from Sinocyclocheilus grahami, assembly GCF_001515645.1. Lineage (NCBI taxonomy): Eukaryota > Metazoa > Chordata > Actinopteri > Cypriniformes > Cyprinidae > Sinocyclocheilus > Sinocyclocheilus grahami. The sequence continues at coordinate 33,261 of NW_015507549.1, read as the reverse complement.
CATTGCTTCCTTATATCCTCAGGAAGAGACCAAACACGGCGCGGGGAGAAGACTGAACGTGTGTGTGTGTGTGTGTGTGAGAGTGTGAGTGTGTGTGTGTGAGTGAGTGTGTGTGTGTGTGAGTGAGTGAGTGAGTGAGAGAGAGAGTGAGTGTGTGTGTGTGTGAGTGAGTGAGCGTGTGTGTGTGTGTGTGTGTGAGAGAGTGAGTGAGTGAGTGAGTGAGAGAGAGAGTGAGTGTGTGTGTGTGTGAGTGAGTGAGCGTGTGTGTGTGTGTGTGTGTGAGAGAGTGAGTGAGTGAGTGAGTGAGAGAGAGAGTGAGTGTGTGTGTGTGTGAGTGAGTGAGCGTGTGTGTGTGTGTGTGTGTGAGAGAGTGAGTGAGTGAGTGAGTGAGAGAGAGAGTGAGTGTGTGTGTGTGTGAGTGAGTGAGCGTGTGTGTGTGTGTGTGTGTGAGAGAGTGAGTGAGTGAGTGAGTGAGAGAGAGAGTGAGTGTGTGTGTGTGTGAGTGAGTGAGCGTGTGTGTGTGTGTGTGTGTGAGAGAGTGAGTGAGTGAGTGAGTGAGAGAGAGAGTGAGTGTGTGTGTGTGTGAGTGAGTGAGCGTGTGTGTGTGTGTGTGTGTGAGAGAGTGAGTGAGTGAGTGAGTGAGAGAGAGAGTGAGTGTGTGTGTGTGTGAGTGAGTGAGCGTGTGTGTGTGTGTGTGTGTGAGAGAGTGAGTGAGTGAGTGAGTGAGAGAGAGAGTGAGTGTGTGTGTGTGTGAGTGAGTGAGCGTGTGTGTGTGTGTGTGTGTGAGAGAGTGAGTGAGTGAGTGAGTGAGAGAGAGAGTGAGTGTGTGTGTGTGTGAGTGAGTGAGCGTGTGTGTGTGTGTGTGTGTGAGAGAGTGAGTGAGTGAGTGAGTGAGAGAGAGAGTGAGTGTGTGTGTGTGTGAGTGAGTGAGCGTGTGTGTGTGTGTGTGTGTGAGAGAGTGAGTGAGTGAGTGAGTGAGAGAGAGAGTGAGTGTGTGTGTGTGTGAGTGAGTGAGAGAGTGAGAGAGTGAGTGAGTGTGTGTGTGTGTGTGTGTGTGTGTGTGAGACAAACAGAGAGAGTGCAGTAACCATAACAGCATCACGTCTGGAGACAAACAAAAGGACATGTGATGGAAAACACTACAAACCTCCCCATTAACAATACACGAACACTGAAAGACAACTTTAGTCATTGTTTCTGATATATGATCCAATTGAAGACATCCCTGAAGAAGCCCTAAAAACAATTCTGGACAATTCTTTATTATGCGCTTTTATACATTTTTATTTGTTTGTTAAATTTTTAAATATAACTTAATTTATTTTTTATTTCAGTTGTATTTTTAGTAATTTTATGACTTAAAACCTATTTATTTTATAATGCAAGGCATTCAGACGGTTTCACTGCATCAGTGGGACGTTCAGCAGCGTTTCAGCAGCGCAGGACAGCAGGAGTCGACATGTTTTACTTCTCTTTCTCTCTCATTCATCACTCAGCAGCACACAAACACTTCCTGTCCTGAAGGAGCCGCTGTGTGTGTGTGTGTGTGTGTGTGTTTAAGGTGCTTTTATAACGCCGTCGCTCCTCATCGGAGATCTTGGCTTGTTGACAGAATAATTGCCCTGTGTGTGTGTGTGTGTGTGTGTGTGTGCTGAAGGAGCATTTCAACCTCTGAATAAAGAAACTTAAGTAGAATTACAGGACAGAAGCTCGTCTGAGAGCAAAAGAGCTTCTATTCAACACATTTATTTAGAAGAATCAAACACAAACACTTCACACCTCAAGATGGGTGGATCTGACAGGAAAAAACCCGTCTGGGCTCATATTTCACCACAAAAAAATAAAATAAAGAAAAAAACAAGAAATAGTATTTCGCATAAAGAGAGTCTATCAGCATAAATTAACAGCTGTGCGATCATTATATATA
>NW_015507549.1:21334-26334 GCF_001515645.1 Sinocyclocheilus grahami | reverse complement strand
AGAAACATGCTAGCAACATGCTAAGTTGTGCTAAAACATGTTAAATCATGTTAGACATGCTAAAACATGCTAATTTATGCTAGAATTACATTCATTCATGTTAGCAGCATGTTAAGTCATGGTAGCAACATGCTATCAATTTTGTTAAATCATGTTAGAAACATACTAACAACATGCTATCTATCTATCTGTGTGTCTATCTATCTATCTATCTATCTATCTGTTCAAACTTTAAAACGGTTTCAAACTTTAACAAACGTCTAACTTTCAGGGTAAGCTTTCTCAACCTAGTTTGTCTTGATGAACTTTTTTTTATCTAGCTCAGTATGTTTATTGAAAAGGGTTTAAAGAAGAAGGAAGGTTTCCGTCTGAAAGGAACAGAAGGAATGAGCGCGTCTGTTTATTAGCACAGTCTAACAGTGACCTCATCACAACACACACACACACACCTGCACGTTAACCTCACAACACACAGAGACGCGTGACAGATTTACCGTCAGAGAGAGACAGATGTGTTTAACGCGAGGAATTGTGCCAGAGACACAGAAACAAACGAATGAAATAAACCAGATGAGGATCAGAGTAAGATGGAAAACAGCTTCAGATCCACTGCTTCAGCTCAAGAGCTCAATCCATACACAGTATATACACGTATATTTATGAATTAACTTTAATTCAGACTGCTTTTGTGCTCCAGGGTCACATATACACCTAATAAATGTAAATGTTTTAACATTTGTTTTAGAAGTTTTATATATATATATATATATTGAACAAAATTATAAACGCAACACTTTTGTTTTTGCCCCCATTTTTCATGAGCTGAACTCAAAGATCTAAGACTTTTTCTATGTACACAAAAGGCCTATTTCTCTCAAATATTGTTCACAAATCTGTCTAAATCTGTGTTAGTGAGCACTTCTCCTTTGCCGAGATAATCCATCCACCTCACAGGTGTGGCATATCAAGATGCTGATTAGACAGCATGATTATTGCACAGGAGTGCCTTAGGCTGGCCACAATAAAAGGCCACAGATGTCGCACGTTTTGTCTTACTGTGAAGTGTTACTCAGATGTTTTTGAAATTCAAATGAATAAAGCAAATGAAATGGAAAAATACTTCCGGAAACCACAGCCTCAGAAAAATGGCCTATACAGCTGAACACACACACACACACACACACACACAGACAGGCAGACAGACACACACACACACACACACACACTCAGACTGCGGCTAGACTCTGTGTGTGTGTTGGAGAACTAAACACATGTTGTGTGTTCTGGTAGGAATTAACTTCTCTGGTTCAGGCGGATGTGGCCTCAGCCTGAGCCTCCAGCCTCAATCAAGAGCGGCTAAAATTAGTGGCCAACTCGCTTACCGGAAAGAAGATAATTCCTCCTTGATTGGAGAAAAAAATAAAAATAAAAAAAGAGGCAGAAGAAAGAGAGCGAGTGGAGAAGCCCAGAGATCAAAACAGCAGAACATGTTTACTGAACTATATGAACCGGCACAAACATACACTTCACATACAACACAGACTCAAGAAGAAAGAAGATATACAGTTTGGAATCACTTCTATTCAAGAAGGACGCATTAAATTGATCGAAAGTGCCAGTAAAGTCATTTATGATGTTACAAAAAAGATGCCTTTTTTAAATAAATGCTGTTCTTTTTAACTTTCTGTTCATCTGTGAAGCCTGAAAAATAAAATGCATCACAGAAATGTTTCTCGAGCAGCAGATCAGCATATTAGAATGCTTTCTGAAGATCATGTGACACTGAAGACTGACGTAACGATGCTGAAAATACAGCTTTGATCACAGAAATAAATTATATTTTACTATATATTCACATAGAAAACAGCTATTTTAAATTGCAATAATATTTCAAAATTATTACTGTATTTTTGATCAAATAAATGCAGCCTTGGTGAACAGAAGACACTTCTTTCAGGAAAGATTCAAATTCTTACTTGACCCCAAACTTTTAAATGGTAGTTTCCAGAACTGATTTCTGAACAATATTTCCAGAAATATTTCCAAAATTGAGGCCAAAAATTGAGCTTGATGTCTGTCTGCAATGTTGTTTTTTTGGCAGATAAATTACATTTAAAAATGAAGATATACAATGGAAAAACCCTTGATTCATCCATTGAAATCAAACTGTTCTGATTTAAAGTCTGTATTGTGCTGAAAAATACAGTGAAGCTTTACACTCTGGAAATTGAACCTATTCATTGAGAAAGTCAAATGCTGCTAATGTATGATTATAAAGCAGATGAGCTGCAGGTCGAATGAAGCTTTGCTTGTTGTTCTGTCTCTTATCAGACATCAGGAACTCTGGAGGCCAATCGTTGTTTAGTAACCAGCAGCTTCCGCTGAATAAACCCAACGAGAGCAGCAGATGGAAAATGATGTTATCAGAGCCGACGGGACTTCAGACTTATCTATGAGTGCTCGACATATGAGTGCTCGACAACACACACACACACACACACACACACACCAGAAACACATAAACACACACACACATGAAGATATACAATGGAAAAACCCTTGATTCATCCATTGAAATCAAACTGTTCTGATTTAAAGTCTGTATTGTGCTGAAAAATACAGTGAAGCTTTACACTCTGGAAATTGAACCTATTCATTGAGAAAGTCAAATGCTGCTAATGTATGATTATAAAGCAGATGAGCTGCAGGTCGAATGAAGCTTTGCTTGTTGTTCTGTCTCTTATCAGACATCAGGAACTCTGGAGGCCAATCGTTGTTTAGTAACCAGCAGCTTCCTCTGAATAAACCCAACGAGAGCAGCAGATGGAAAATGATGTTATCAGAGCCGACGGGACTTCAGACTTATCTATGAGTGCTCGACAACACACACACACACACACACACACACACCAGAAACACCACACACACACACACACACACCAAAAAAAGAAACACACACACACACACACACACACACACACCAGAAACAGAAACACACACACACACACACACCAGAAACACACACACACACACTAGAAACAGAAACACACACACACACCTTGATTTAGTGGCATATAAATTCAGTCTTTGCAGTCTTCAGTGTCACATGATCTTCAGAAATCAGTATAATATGCTGATCTGCTGCTCGAGAAACATTTCTGATTATTATCAATGTTGAAAACAGTCGTGCTGCACAATATTTTTGTGGAAACTGCGATACATTCTTTTGTCACATTTAATGCATCCTTGATGAATAGAAATATAAACAAGTTTTGAATAGTAGTGTATCACAGTTTTCTAAACCGAGTTCAAGCTTCAGCAGCACTAAAACTCATCGTCATCATCGTGCAGCTGCATTTCTCCCTGCTCTGTTTCAGGCCTCGGTCTCAGCGCAGAGGAAATCAGAGCATCTTCATTAGCGTCTTCTGCTGGCAGGACGGTTTTTCCAGGTCTGTGTTAGTGTTTGAGGGAAGAGAAGGCTGTAATCAGAGCTCCAAATGAACGCCGCGAGGGGAAGCGCCGTGTCTTTTCTTAGCTCCAAACGTTACCGCAATGCAAAAGGGACAAATTTTGTGGCTCCTCGCGCAGAAGAGACGAGCTCTGGTGTGTTTGACATCTGTAACGGGTTTGGAAGGCCTGACTAGCGCTCTAGTCTCAAGACCTGATAGCTGAACACATTTGAGGAGCTCAGACTGTTATAAAGGACAGAAACAAACTCTGAGCTGCTGTAAGTGTTTGCGATCGCCTGCTTGAGTGAAGAGTGCTTTGGGAATAACAGGATTATATGTGAGCCTGCAGCACAAAAGCAGTGTTAAGTCGCTGGGGTATATTTGTAGCAATAGCCAACAATACATTGTATGGATCACAATTATACATTTCTCTTTTATGCTAAAAATCATTAGGATATTAAGTAAAGATCATGTTCCATGAAGATATTTTGTACATTTCCTACCGTAAATATATCAAAACTTAATTTTTGATTAGTAATATGCATTGCTAAGAACTTCATTGAGATGATTTTCTCAATATTTAGATTTTTTTGCACCCTCAGATTCCAGATTTTCTAATAGTTCCAAATATTGTCCTATCATAACAAACCATACATCAATGGAAAGCTTATTTATTCAGCTTTCAGATGATGCATAAATCTCAATTTCACAAAACTGACCCTTATGACTGGTTTTGTGCTCCAGGGTCACATTTATTCAGGGGCTGAAAGCTCTAAAAATTATAAAATGATAAATGTGTGAGATCAATTTCAGATATTATTCACTGAGAATCTTTAACTCTCAAATCTCAAATGCACTTGTGTTGTTGCAATTATAAGCATCTTGCAAACAGTTGCTGTGAATCGTAAGCAAATGCAGCATTTTGACATTTCAGAGTGGAAGATTTTCAGTAAAGATTGAATAAATTACTTAAATTTAGGTCTGAGAGTTATTTTAAATGGTAATAATATTTCACAATTTTTACTGTATTTCTGATCAAATAAACTGAGCAGAAGAGACTTCATTCACTTTCTTTGAATGCAAAAGAGCAGCATGAACATTCTGCTGAGCATTCATATAAAAGTATAGGATGATGTGAAGGTAAAAAAAACATAAATTTCTAGGTGAACTGTTCCTTTAAGCATCAGCTTTGAGTGATTGGGTTTTTTAGATCTAAAAAAAAAGAAACATAAGCAGCCCAGTGTATGTCTGTGTGTGTGTGTGTGTGTGTGTGTGCGTGTGTGTGATAGTATCGTGTATCGACGATAGCAGATGTCAAGACGATATTAGGCTCATTCTCCTATTAATGTATTAATAATAATAATTATTATTTTTAGGCGGCCCATTATAATTCGGCTATTATTATCAAATTGCCCCACTTTTTCATTCAGCACTGTATTTCACACACACACCACCCCTCCCTCCCTCACTCACTCACACACTCTCTCACACACTCTCTCTCACACACACTCTCTCACACTCTCTCACACACTCTCTCTCACACACACTCTC
>NW_015507549.1:20655-21237 GCF_001515645.1 Sinocyclocheilus grahami | reverse complement strand
CACACTCTCACACTCTCTCACACACACTCTCACACACTCTCACACTCTCTCACACTCTCTCACACTCTCTCACACACTCTCTCTCACACACACTCTCTCACATACACTCTCTCACACTCTCACACACACACTCTCACACACACTCTCACACACACTCTCACTCTCTCACTCTCTCACACACTCTCTCTCACGCACACTCTCACGCACTCTCTCACACACACTCTCTCACACACACTCTCTCACTCTCTCACACATTCTCTCTCATGCACACTCTCACGCACTCTCTCACACACTCTCTCACGCACACTCTCTCACACACACTCTCTCACTCTCTCACACACTCTCTCACACACTCTCACTCTCTCTCACACTCTCTCTCACATTCTCTCTCACACACTCTCTCACACTCTCTCTCACACTCTCTCTCACGCACACTCTCACGCACTCTCTCACGCACTCTCTCACGCACACTCTCTCACACTCTCTCTCACACACACTCTCTCACTCTTTCACACACTCTCTCACACTCTCACACTCTCTCTCTCACACTCTCTCACACACTCTCTCACACTCTCTCTCACA
>NW_015507549.1:17190-20138 GCF_001515645.1 Sinocyclocheilus grahami | reverse complement strand
CACTCTCTCTCTCACGCCCTCTCTCACGCACACTCACACACTCTCTCTCACACACCCTCACGCACTCTCTCACGCACTCTCTCACGCACTCTCTCACGCACTCTCTCACGCACACTCTCACGCACTCTCTCACGCACTCTCTCACGCACACTCACACACTCTCTCTCACACACACTCACGCACTCTCTCACGCACTCTCTCACGCACTCTCTCACGCACACTCACACACTCTCTCTCACACACTCTCTCTCACACTCTCTCTCACACTCTCTCTCACACTCTCTCTCACACTCTCTCTCACACTCTCTCTCACACTCTCTCTCACACTCTCTCTCACACTCTCTCTCACACTCTCTCTCACACTCTCTCTCACACTCTCTCTCACACTCTCTCTCACACTCTCTCTCACACTCTCTCTCACACTCTCTCTCACACTCTCTCTCACACTCTCTCTCACACTCTCTCTCACACTCTCTCTCACACTCTCTCTCACACTCTCTCTCACACTCTCTCTCACTCTCTCTCACACACTCTCTCACACACTCTCTCACACACACTCTCTCACACTCTCTCTCACTCTCTCTCTACACACACTCACGCACTCTCTCACGCACTCTCTCACGCACTCTCTCACGCACTCTCTCACGCACTCTCTCACGCACTCTCTCTCGCACACTCTCTCACGCGCACTCTCTCACGCGCACACTCTCACGCGCACACTCTCTCACACTCTCTCACACACTCTCTCACTCTCTCTCACACACTCTCTCACACACTCTCTCACACACACTCTCTCACTCACACACTCTCTCTCTCTCACACACACACTCTCACACTCTCTCTCACACACACTCTCTCTCACACACACTCTCACTCTCACACACACACTCTCTCTCACACACACTCTCACACATACTCTCTCTCACACACACTCTCACACTCACAGTCCGGAGCGCTGTATGACTGATGTATCCGTTTAATTTAAATTAACTTCATTTTGCAGACCAGACTGATAACTTCCGTGCTCTGATGCGGCAAACTTGTCACAGGACGTGCGGCCCTAATAGCGATGTATGAATGTTGTATCCGAATATATATGAACTAGCTGTTTTAAATATTTTTGTATTTAACATGTTAGTTTATCAGTATGTTGGAAAAGTATATTATTTAGATTCGTGGTGCTTCCATAGGCTCCCTCTCTCTCTCTCTCTTTCTCTCTCGCGCGCGTGGCTTAAAACACCAAATAGTTTGCTGCTCGAGAAACATTTCTGATTATTATCAATGTTGAAAACAGTTGTGCTGATGAATATTTTTGTGGAAACAAATTTTATTTTTCAGGATTCACAGATGAATAGAAAGTTCAAAAGAACAGCGTTTATTTGAAATAGAAATCTTTTGTAACACATTATAAATGTCTTCACTGACACTTTTGATCAATTTAATGCGTTCCTGATGAATAAAAGTAATAATTTAGTTTAATCTTACCCCAGAGTCTTCAACACTGATAATAATCAGAAATGTTTCTTGAGCAGCAGATCAGCATATTATACTGATTTCAGAAGATCATGTGACACTGAAGACTGGAGGAATGATGCTGAAAATACAGCTGCGCATCACAGACATACATTACAGTTTAACACATTCATATAGAAAACAGCTGTTTTAACTTATAATAATATTTCACTATTTTTACTGTGCTTCTGATCAAATAAATGCAGCCTTGATGAGCAGAAGAGACTTCAGAAACATTGAAAATCTCAATTTCTTCACACTTTCACTAAATCAGCTCTATATGATCTCACAAAAATGTATCATCACAAAGAAGAAACGTTTTCTTTCTAATAAAGTGCACTGATGAATCGCTCGCAATAAGACCAGGAACAGGAACGAAGTGAATCAGGTTTAAGCCGTTCATGCCTACACCGTTTGCAAAAACTAAGTGCAATGATTTCTGTGCTTTAAGAAGTCAAGTCACATCTATTGCTATAGCACTTCATACAATACAGAAAGCAGCACGTCCTCATCTGTAAGAATCTAAACAAACAAACCAGAAAGTAACAATGTTGAGTTACAAAGTTCATTAATCATGAAAGAAATTAAATGTCAAATTTGTAAAGAAGCTCTACAGAAAGCAATAGTGTCATTATTCAGCTGAATTTAAATACAATTTTGTTTCAATTTAGTTCGATAACAGTATCAGTGCTACAAAATTTGTCGATTGCAAAATTAATTCATTTTCAGCTGTAAAGCAGGAACAACATGCAATTCATCTGATCAATAAACTTTCACTTTACATGGTGGATATTTATTTAGTCAGGATACTGTATTCAAACCAGGGTTATTATAATATAAAACCATTTAAAAAACATGTTTGTTGTAGATAATATATAAAACGTAAATGTACTTTATTTCAGCTACATTTCTCGAAGTACTAAGATAACAAACAAAATAAACTAAAATTAATAAATCAAAATTAATAAAACTATATGGACATATTTATAATAATAATAATAATAATAATAATAAAAATACAGAAAAAGTACTGAAACTAACTAAAATTTTACTTAAAACTAAAACTATACAAAAATTATATAAATATAGAACATGAATAAAAATATATATATTTAAAAACCTAATAAAAATACAGCAAAATTAAGTGAAAAAAGAAAACAAACATAAAATCTAAATAAAATAAAAATTAAATGAATAAATAAAAGTAATAACTAGACATATTAAAAAACTAATACAGCAAAATTACTAAAACATGAACTCAGAAAATATAAAAATAAAATCTAATTCAAAATATGAACAAAAGCTATAAATAAAAATTAAACTAATAAAATAAAATGTATGAAAACTGTATTGACATAAAAAGACTTAACATCAAAAACATTAAAAATTAACTGAAACCAGAAAATATAAAGCGAAAATAATTTAAAATATAAAAA
>NW_015507549.1:2190-14690 GCF_001515645.1 Sinocyclocheilus grahami | reverse complement strand
GAGGTGTAATGTGGTCCGTTGATCTGGTTCGGGTAATGGTCCTAGCCGCAGAAATCTGGATTGATTGGAGACGATGCAGAAATTTCTTTGAGATGCCAATGAGGAGGGCATTGCAATAGTCTATACGGGAAGTGACCAGAGCATGGACAAGAACCTGTGTATTGTGCTGGGAGAAGGATGGACGTAGTCTGGAGATGTTGCGGAGGTGGAAATATGCAATACGAGTGATATTATTAATGTGAGGTCCAAAGGAAAGTGCATTATCCAAAATAACACAGAGACTTTTAACTTGAGAGGAGACATGTATTGGAGAACCATCAACTGATATGGTGACAGGATGAGCTTTGGAGAGTGTGACCCTAGAGCCAACGAGAAGAACCTCACTTTTATTTCCAATGAGTTTGAGAAGGTTGAATGACATCCAGTTGCTGATAGCTTGTAGACAGGAAGTGAGAGCAGAGGGAGGAAGAAAAATATTTGGTTTTGTAGAAAGATAGATGTGTGTATCATCGGCGTAGCAGGGAAAATTGATTCCAAAATGACGGAGAATATTGCCCAGAGGTGAAATGTAGATGATAAAAAGCAATGGTCCCAGCACTGAACCCTGAGGAACACCATGAGTAACTGTGGCAATTTTTGATGCAACATTTTTTCCCTGAATGAAATATTTTCTATTATGTAGATACGACCTGAACCAGGATAGAGCATTATTAATGATCCCAATGCCAGCCAAACCGTCCAACAGGATTGAGTGGGAGATAGTGTCAAAGGTCAAGAAGGATCAGAATGGATAAAAGGCCATTGTCAGCTGCAAGTAAAAGATAATTTGTCATTTTTTACCAGAGCTGCTTCAGTGCTATGATTCTGGCGAAACCTTGACTGAAAAGGTTCACAGAGGTTATTGTTATGAAGGTGAACTTGAAGTTCAGTTGCTATAGTCCGTTCTAAGAGTTTAGTAATGAATGGGAGGTTGGAAATGGGACGGTAATTATTTGGGTCATTAGGATCCAACCCAGGTTTCTTAAGAACTGGGGTAACAGAAGCAGTTTTGAGAGATGTAGGAACAGTGGCAGTAAGTATGGAAGAGTTGATTATAGACATTATAAAAGGTGCAATAGAGGGGAGACAGGTTTTAACCAGAACAGTAGGGATGGGATCAAGCATTCTTGGACTTAGAAATAAATCTCATGATTTCTTCGAATAATGGAGGCTGAAAAGTCGACAAGGTGGAGAATGATGGATCCAGTGTGGTAGTCCAAGGTAAACAGTTAGATACAGAAACTGAAGAATTCTGCAGTTGATGAATATTGTTAATTTTGGTACTAACAAATTTTAAAAATGTGTTAGAACCATCAACTGATATGGTGACAGGATGAGCTTTGGAGAGTGTGACCCTAGAGCCAACGAGAAGAACCTCACTTTTATTTCCAATGAGTTTGAGAAGGTTGAATGACATCCAGTTGCTGATAGCTTGTAGACAGGAAGTGAGAGCAGAGGGAGGAAGAAAAATATTTGGTTTTGTAGAAAGATAGATGTGTGTATCATCGGCGTAGCAGGGAAAATTGATTCCAAAATGACGGAGAATATTGCCCAGAGGTGAAATGTAGATGATAAAAAGCAATGGTCCCAGCACTGAACCCTGAGGAACACCATGAGTAACTGTGGCAATTTTTGATGCAACATTTTTTCCCTGAATGAAATATTTTCTATTATGTAGATACGACCTGAACCAGGATAGAGCATTATTAATGATCCCAATGCCAGCCAAACCGTCCAACAGGATTGAGTGGGAGATAGTGTCAAAGGTCAAGAAGGATCAGAATGGATAAAAGGCCATTGTCAGCTGCAAGTAAAAGATAATTTGTCATTTTTTACCAGAGCTGCTTCAGTGCTATGATTCTGGCGAAACCTTGACTGAAAAGGTTCACAGAGGTTATTGTTATGAAGGTGAACTTGAAGTTCAGTTGCTATAGTCCGTTCTAAGAGTTTAGTAATGAATGGGAGGTTGGAAATGGGACGGTAATTATTTGGGTCATTAGGATCCAACCCAGGTTTCTTAAGAACTGGGGTAACAGAAGCAGTTTTGAGAGATGTAGGAACAGTGGCAGTAAGTATGGAAGAGTTGATTATAGACATTATAAAAGGTGCAATAGAGGGGAGACAGGTTTTAACCAGAACAGTAGGGATGGGATCAAGCATTCTTGGACTTAGAAATAAATCTCATGATTTCTTCGAATAATGGAGGCTGAAAAGTCGACAAGGTGGAGAATGATGGATCCAGTGTGGTAGTCCAAGGAAAACAGTTAGATACAGAAACTCAAGAATTCTGCAGTTGATGAATATTGTTAATTTTGGTACTAACAAATTTTAAAAATGTGTTACACTGAGTGGTGGAGATAAGGTGATTTGCTGTTTCTGCAGGCTTCAATAGTTTGTTGATAGTAGAGAATAAAGTCCGGATGTAAACAAACCCAGAAGGTATTGCATGATTGAGGTGAAAATAGTCATCAGGTTGTTGCCAGGTCTCAGTAAGACACAGAAAGTCAAGTTTTGAATCTGAGATAATGTCAGAGATTAGAGGAGCTTTATTTGAAAGAGATTGGACATTAAAAAGTCCAAATTTGATTCCATTAGATGAGACATCAGGGTCAGCTGGCAGAGGAGCTAGCACACTATGGTCCACGGCTCTCCCGATGTTATGGGGTTTGCGAGGACCAGTTGACCAAAAAGAGCTGATGGAGTTGATGTTATTACAGGAGAAGATCCTGCGAGATCCACAGTGAATATACTTTGGTCGGCGGAGAATGTCAGGATGGCTAAGGAGGTATAGTACGGAGCCTCAGAATGGAATCGAAGCTGGTGAAGTTCCGCAGCCGAGTAAGACAGCCGTGGAATGGCTGTTACAATGGTAGCAAGCAGGATAATCCAAAGTAACATCCTGACCATCCACATTATGCCGTCACGACGATGCAGCAAGGTCGCCAAAAGCTCAGCATGTGATAGCAGATGAAGAACCAGTGGCGTTCACAATTGACGTAGAAGCTATCTTCGTAGAAGCAAGGTAAGCCGAGAGCATTGCCAAACATATATAAGCAATAAATGTCACAACAGCAAGAAATCAAGCACATGTAGAAAATTAACTTAACATGTGGTTGAACAATAATTTAAACAATCAAACAAAACTTCGGAGAGCAGCGGCAGCCAAACGCGCCAGCGTTCACTCAACCGGAAAACGTTTTCACATTACAATAATGAAAATGTGTCTTTTTTTGTCCCAAAAATAGCCTTGATTTTCATTATAGAAAACATAATTTCTTGCTTATTTCCAGTGAAATGTGACCTACACATGGTCTTGACAGGTTTGCTGTGATGTACTGTATTTATGAACGTGATTTACTCCCCGATATCCTCCAATCAGGTTTCAGAGGAGGTTGTGTGGTGTTTGTCAGCGGGTCGGTTCGGTCAGGACACCGATAGGCTGCTTGAAGTTTGATAGCTGTCAGCAGGGCCTAAAACTAACTTTCTGCCACACCTGCCAATGGCCACCGGCCATGAAACTCTTTTTGCAAAAACAGGCAGTTATTACTACTACAATAACTAAACATATTTACAATGTTTTTCATTTGTCCTGCTGGTGCATTTTCCCTCAATTTTCCCTATAAATTATTGCCATTCAACATTACAGTATAATTGAAAGCCATTATTTTTAACATTTAATAGGCTCTGAAATATATAACTTTTAATTTAAGTGATTTTAAAACAATCTTCACAAACTATATTATATATGCATAAACTATACATATTAATCTTTATTCAAGCTATAAAAGTTAATCAGCAACTAGAACAGTCAAAGGATTTCTCTTTTTCTTTTGTTCTTTAATTTACATCAGTGACGGACTTCAGCAGGTTTCACTTTAAAATCAGCGCTGTCTCTTTAAAACCTGATGCATATGATGCATATCTGACACATCCGATTTTCTCCCAACTCTTTACAGTCATTTATAACTCATTTAAGTTTTGCAAAAACAGGCAGTTATTACTACTACAATAACTAAACATATTTACAATGTTTTTAATTTGTCCTGCTGGTGCATTTTCCCTCAATTTTCCCTATAAATTATTGCCATTCAACATTACAGTATAATTGAAAGCCATTATTTTTAACATTTAATAGGCTCTGAAATATATAACAACTTTTAATTTAAGTGATTTTAAAACAATCTTCACAAACTATATTATATATGCATAAACTATACATATTAATCTTTATTCAAGCTATAAAAGTTAATCAGCAACTAGAACAGTCAAAGGATTTCTCTTTTTCTTTTGTTCTTTAATTTACATCAGTGACGGACTTCAGCAGGTTTCACTTTAAAATCAGCGCTGTCTCTTTAAAACCTGATGCATATGATGCATATCTGACACATCCGATTTTCTCCCAACTCTTTACAGTCATTTATAACTCATTTAAGACTCCGTTTACAAGGTAACTCGCCAAAACCGCGCATTTTGACATAGTTGTGTGTGTTTTTGTCCATTGAAGCACTACTGGTGAACTGTCTGAAGCGGCTCAGCGTATGTGTACAGCTGAACGTGCAGCCTTTCAAACTATACTTCACTGCACCGTTTAGGCGGTGTAACCCCATGCATGTGTCACCCCATTCTCGGGTTATGAAGAATAAAGAAGGGAAAAGTTAA
The DNA here is from genome assembly GCF_001515645.1 of Sinocyclocheilus grahami. NCBI lineage: Eukaryota > Metazoa > Chordata > Actinopteri > Cypriniformes > Cyprinidae > Sinocyclocheilus > Sinocyclocheilus grahami. Next base: position 9,992 of record NW_015507549.1, on the reverse strand, counting down.
TCTTCTGAAATGAAGCAGCAAAATCTTCTCAGGTAAAAGTTATTATAAATGTGTCTAGGGACAAGCTGGCCATCACACTGCTCTGACCTTAAAAAGCTGTACCCGCCAACTGGCGACTGACACTGTTACATATACTCGCCAACGCTGATTTTTTTTCTCGCATTTGGCGCTTGGCGAGTGTTAGTTTTAGGCCCTGGCTGTCGGGATCTTTGTGCCAGATATACGGGATTGTTCCTCTGTGCTCCGCAGAGCTCTGTTCCTCCCATCCTCCTTCCACGGATCCAGTTACCTGTTCACCGCACTGAGCCGCGTCCCCCAGGACACACTCACTCACACACACTCACTCACTCTCTCTCTCACACACACACTCTCACACTCACACACACACACACACACACAGAGCCATTTAAAGGCCTTGATAAGCCTTCCAATAACTCGAACACTTCCTTCCTGCTGCAATCCACTGTGTTTTTCCTCTTTCTTCAAAGAAAAACACTGTAAAACATCTGAAACATGCAGCACTGGCCAGAACAAACACACAAATATTCACATTCCTGTTGCCAGCTTTGAGCGCTTCCTGTTTTGGCCGGTTTTCCCGAGGTTCTGGATCCCGTCGGGAGGATCCTGGGCCGATCCGAGCCGGAGCGCTGTAGGTCTCACATTCTGCGCTGCTTGTTTTTCTGAACGGTTTCCTCAAACCTCAGCACTTCACACGAGTCGAGCGACGGATCAGGCAGCGGACAGCTCAGAGCGACTTTACTACGCTTTACAGTCAGACAGATCGAGGGGTTTCACACAATGAAACATTTCTGAAAGATGTATCAAAATTAAGTGAGTCTTTGTTTAAAACAAGAACAAATGCCTGCCAAAGGAGTCAGAAAAATAACTTTATTATACCAACTCCATTTCGATAATTTCTAGTAAATTTCACAAATAATTGCAAAAAAACGGCAACTAACACGTTGAATAAAATGTGAAATTTTAAAGTAGAAAGACTGAAAGAGTATTTTCTTGTAAAACGTATTTCGATTATCTTTGTTTTATTGACAAGTATGAAAAATAATTTTTTAAAGTGCATCTATCAATCACTCACTGAAGACTAATGTGAATGTTTGAATGTTAATAATACCGCCGGACGTTCAAAAGAAAAAGAGGTACAATTTTTTTTATTATTTTAATTTTATTTTACATTGTTTTGTTTTTTTTATTAATTTGTACTATTTGTAATTTTAAAAATACTTTATTGTTTTTGATTTGATTTTACAAAGTTCTTTTTTATTCATTTTTATATATATATATATCTATATATATATTTTTTTTTTTTACAATAAATTTGAAGATAATAGCAAATGTTTTAATGTTAGTAATACAGTCGAACCTTCAGCAGAAACATAAATGTGAACAAAGCGGAAAATATTTTTATTATTTTTTATTTTACAATTGTCTTTTAATAATTTGAATTATTTAAAAAAAAAATTTACATTATATTTTACAATCAAATTTGAAGTGAAAAATCTAAATTAACTGAGTTTATCCTTAAAATATGTAAGAATATCTGCCAATGGAAAATTACTATTTTTTCTGATTCTATTGGCAGATACTTTGTTCTTGTTTAAAGCAAAAGCTCACTTAATTTTGATTAATTTCAAGAAAACAAGACTTAATATCTTCAGTCATTTTGCTTCTCCATTAAATTATCTTGATTTATGAATGTTTAGATATTTGCACTGGAAAACAAGACAAGAACATCAGTTTTTGCAGTGATAGCTGCCATCTGAAAAGAGAAAAAACCAGGAGAAAAACCAGATCACCTTTCCATCTCTCTCCATCTCTCTCGCTCTCTCTCTCTCTCTCTCTCTCTCTCCCTCTCCGTCTCTCTCTCCGTCTCTCTCTCTCTTACACAAACATACACAAACACTAGGGCTGTGTGATATTGAAGAAAAATGTGATATGCGATAACTCATTAAATAATGTGATATTTGATATGCGATACGATAATGCTTAAAGTGCCACATGCTCAGATGAAACAGTTTTACTCAGCTGTTGCTGAGTCAGTTCTGTGAATTTCTATAACTATCTTGTGTCATATATATATATGGTTATTTGTATGTATGTATGTATCAAGAGCTCCTGTAAAACCACAAATTCCTAAAAAAAAAGTTGCACACACTTAAGTGGTGAATAAAGCTCATTCTGATTCTGATTCTAATAAGAAAGCACCCCTACAACAACTTCTGAAAGTGAACGGTAGTGTTTTACTTGAGTATTACAATGTCATTTTAACAAGTTTAGGAACTGAATAATACAAAGGAAAAATACAACACTGCTTAGTATTTACTCTATGAATTCAATATGCACTGATTCTTATTTAAGCTATAAAAGTTATTTAGGTAAGAGCAGCGAGTGATTTTCTCTTTGTCTTTTGTTCATGGCCCCAAATATTGCAAGCCGTAGCGATATGCATATTGCGATATGTACACTTGCGGTATTTCGATAATTTCGATATATTGCACAGCCCTAACAAACACAACAACATTGGCGTATCTTGTCAGTGTCTGCGCTTGCTTGGCCATTTGTTATGGAGAAAATAAGGAAAGTGTGTCCAGCTGAATTAATTTAGTATTTTGTTAGACGGGCATAAAAAAAGCTTAGTTTACCGCGGCTGCGGTCGCGTGACGGCCTCCTCGTGTGAAGACCGAAGAGCGTAAAGCGAAAAACAATTCCGTAAAATTTACGGTAAAAAATGCCAGCTGTGGTTGCCGGAATTTTGCCGTAAAAAATACGGTAGCAACGTTTTAGGTCTTACGGTTTTAACTTAAATTTACAGTTAAATACCGTAATTTCATTAACTGATATAATGTTAATATACCAACCTATTGAAGTACTGAAATCTGTTTTGTAGCTTTGTGATACACTGATAACCACCAAATGCAGGAGGCGATGAGAAAGTCACACGATGAACCAAAGCCCATCACAAGCAGCTTTTAAATAATAACATATATAGAAGGTGCACAGTGTCATTCACACAAACACTAAACACCATCACGGTAACACACATGAAACTGAAATAATGCAATAAACATTAACAACATTAGGTGTAACACACAACCCTAATGTACAAAACTGATAAGAAAAACTAAGAAGAAACATAGTTATTTCAACACAAAAACATCAAATTTCAAATGTAACGCAGGGAATTCTGGGAATGTCAATTTACGGTTATTCACTGTAAATTATACGGTCTTTTTCACTTTCAAAAACGGTATACTACCATAATATTACATGTAATGTCCAATACAGTTTTTCACCGTATATAGTAGGAGAATTTAGCATTAACCATTTAACAGGATTTTACTGTAGCATTTTTACAGTATCTTACTGTTAAATTCACGGTCATTTTTTACAGTGTACCGTGCGACTCCACCGGGCAGGACACCGGCAAAGGACAAGTATCGCTTTTTATTTCTCAGTTACTTGTTTCGCTTCTGTTTCAGTTTTTATAACCGTTTCTTACTATGAGTAAGTAAGTTGTTGTTTTTTAGCACGTGTGTTTGTGTGTGTGTGTGTGTGTGTGTGTGTGTGTGTGTGTGGCTGTACATACACACATGTAGTTGTTTTTTTGGTGTTTGGCTTAGTGTTATGCTAGAATCATTATTATACTCATACCTTTTGTTCTTTAATATTTTGAATTGTTTTTAGCTTTTTTTTTAGTTTTTCATTTAAATGTTAAGTTTTGAATTTCTGTTGTATGCATTTGTCATTTTTATTTAATCTCTTTATTTATAAAGTTTTAGCTTTTAGTTTTGGATCTGTTTTTAGTTGTTTTAATACTACACTGGATTGCTTCTGTTGTCCTCAATTGTAAGTCGCTTTGGATAAAAGCGTCTGATAAATGACTAAATAAAAAAAATGACTAAACACAACAACAACGTCAGAAAAATCTAACTCTTTCTCATTACATACAGACATATAATACATACACCTTCACGAAACTGCATTATTTAAAGATTAAGATCAAAACCACACTTACTTCCCTATATAAAGGAGCAAAGATTTCCATAATTTGTATGTAACGTTAATTATAATGACACAAACACTAAAAGAAAAAAATATATATATTTTAAAATATTCATGATTTTTTTTCCAACGGAGGCTCCTCAAATTTTATTATTATCAACATTTATTATAAGTAAAAATTATTATAAAATAATAATTAATTATTATGATTTATCTAAATTTATTATTATTCATTTTTAATCATTTAATAATATTATTAATCATTTTTAATTATTTAATAATAATTATAGAATAGTTTAAAATGATTATAAAATAAAAGTTATGACTATACACAAAAGAAAAAGAAAATACTTTATGAATCTTTTTTTTTTTTTTCAGCTGAGGCTCCTCAAATGTCCTCAAAAGAAGGTTTACCCAAACTTAAGAGACAGAGACACACACACACACACACACTCACACACACTCACAGCAGCTGAGGAGAGTTCAGGAGTGTGTTTGACACTGACTCTTTCTCCATTTGGTTGTGTGAGATTCAAATGATGCCGTGTGTGTGTGTGTGTGTGTGTGTGTGTGTGTGTGTGTGTGTGTGTGTGTGTGTGTAACACACATGTGGTTTACTCCAACAGATCTGTAGGATGGCTGGATCCTGCAGGGGGTCTGAGACTGAGGGAGGAGCTGTCAATCAGGATGAGTGACAGCTGCTGTGAGCCTCTGCCTATAGAATAGTTTAAAATGATTATAAAATAAAAGTTATGACTATACACAAAAGAAAAAGAAAATACTTTATGAATCTTTTTTTTTTTTCAGCTGAGGCTCCTCAAATGTCCTCAAAAGAAGGTTTACCCAAACTTAAGAGACAGAGACACACACACACACACACACACACTCACAGCAGCTGAGGAGAGTTCAGGAGTGTGTTTGACACTGACTCTTTCTCCATTTGGTTGTGTGAGATTCAAATGATGCCGTGTGTGTGTGTGTGTGTATGTGTGTGTGTGTGTGTGTGTGTGTGTGTATAAATGTGTATGTGTGTATGCGTGTGTGTGTGTGTGTATGTGTGTGCGTGTGTGTGTGTAACACACATGTGGTTTACTCCAACAGATCTGTAGGACGGCTGGATCCTGCAGGGGGTCTGAGACTGAAGGAGGAGCTGTCAATCAGGATGAGTGACAGCTGCTGTGAGCCTCTGACCGCAGGAAGTTGAAGCTCTCAAACCCAGCAGGAGGAAACGTGTGTGTGTGTGTGTGTGAGTGAGTGAGTGTGTGTGTCTGTGGTGTGTGTGTGTGTGCGTGGATCAGCCGTACCTTGTCAATCATATCAGGTCGGTTGGTTGCAGCAAGAACCGTGACGTCTTTTAGCTGTTCGATTCCATCCATCTCTGTCAGCAGCTGAGCTAACACTCGATCAGCGACGCCTCCCGCGTGACCAGAACTGAACGACACAAACCCTTCAATCAGCACGTTAGAAACCCAAGACAGGCACAGATACTGTCCCTAGCAATAGTTGCTAGGGCGCTTTGGATGGTTGCTAAGGCGTTGATATGTAGCTGCTAGTGTTGCTATGGTGTTCTGGATGGTTGCTATGGTGTTAACAGACAGTTCCTATCAGGGCTCTGAACCACTTCAAGGAACGAAAAGTACTTTAGTATTTTAATTTTGCTATCAACCAATCACGAATTCAAACAGTACGGCCTATGCAAATGTAATGCTGACGCATACAACGAATGAAACGCTCGCGCTCAGCTGTCAAGTCATCACACACAACATTTTTTGATAACTTGAAATCGCAGCCTGGTAATTATCAAAATAAAATCCAGATAAAGAAACATATAAAAAGTTACACCGCTCAATTTAAATAGTACTACACTCTGTGCCATTCAGCGTTATGTGAAGGATGATGATTTACGTCGATAATGCGAGTGAAGTACAAAGCCTATAGTTTACATAATAAATAATAGTTTAGCATCCAGATACATCACGAATATGGAAACATTTGGATTCGTGCCGAGTGAGAGAGGTAGGCTTCAGTTTCGCTTTAAATTATTTCGCTTTGGCTTGACGTTTATATAGCCTAATACTGTTAACTTTAGAGGATTTGTTGTGGAGAGAAGGGAACTAAAATAGCCTAGCTGTGTTTATAATGTTTGTAAACATTTTGCTTTATTTACCGGTATTTTAGCCTACTTTATTTCTGAATGCGACGCATAGCCTACGCGACTTATCTTTTTTCCTCTCAAAACACAATTTTATTTAAGCAGCGGATTTTTTTTAACCATGCATCAAACATTTTTAAATATCTTGAAAAAAATCTTTAGTTTCTTTAAAGCGTTGACAATTTTTCCTTTCGTTTAATACAAAAAAAAATCTTGTTATAAACGATGATGCTTTATTGGCTATGACAATGCATGATACCAGACTAAGGATTTTTTTTTTGGAGTAAAGAAAACATTGTACTTATTATTATTATTGAAAAAAAAAAGTAAAAAATAAATAACGTTATTAACCGGTACTTTGTCTACTCAAACCAGTTTCGGAACAGTAATAATACAGAAGGAATGCATGAACAGAAACGTTAAAATACTGATTCTGCTCGGAGTGAACCGATTGAAATTTTATTTTTCGTTTTTAAGCCCTGGTTCCTAATGTGTTCTGGGGTGGTTGCTAGGGTGTTGCTAGGCAGCTGCTGGTGTGTTTGGATTCTGCAGTAGCTCTGTTGGGTTTTGCTGAATAAGGTTTCAGATGAACTGATTCTGTAGACAGATAAATGTGTGTGTGTGTGTGTGTTCGTGATTGATTAAAGGTAAACACATCAGTAAATCAATGTGTCATTCAGAACTCAATCCAGTAAATTAATTTCTGACTCAGCAGAACAAACCAGCTTTAGATTCACACTGAAGTGTGTGTGTGTGTTTCTTGTCAGAAGCTTGAAACACTAGGCACTTTATTAATTAAACAAGCAAAGAGCCAAACAAATAAAAACATATTTTACAACTCAGTGTTTCATATTTACACAGACAGCCGTGCTGGAGCTCAAACACTAGACATCAGCACATTCAGCAGTGTTAACAAAGGTTGAGAATCCCGTCACATCAGCTGCGGCTTGATACAGACAATGAGTCTCATTTACAAACGCTGCATACATATTCATTCAACTTTGTACCAAATATTTAAAACAACAACTGCCTAGCAACTACACAGCAACACACTGGCAACCACATAGCAAAACCCTAGCAACTGCCTAGCAACCACACAGCAGCACACTGGCAACCACATAGCAAAACCCTAGCAACTGCCTGGCAACTACACAGCAACACACTGGCAACCACATAGCAACAACACAGCAACACACTGGCAACCACATAGCAACACCCTAGCAACTGCCTAGCAACCACACAGCAACACACTGGCAACCACATAGCAACACCCTAGCAACTACACAACGGCAACCACATAGCAACTGCCCAGCAACCACATAGCAACACCCTAGCAACTGCCTAGCAACCACATAGCAACACACTAGCAAATGCCTAAAAACCAAACAGATTAATTTTTGTACTGAAATTTAGTCTACAATTAAACATATTTCATCATCCACGTAGTGAATGAGACTCAGTGATCTGTGGTTTATCTGGTTGCTTGACTGCAGTTTGCTACATTGATTTCTGGTTTACGACATGGTTTCCTACAGTATTTTAGTGTGCGATTCCCAGAACCGGAAGTACAGCAGAATTCTCCATCTGTCTTCATGGAAACAAAGACACGCTTGTGTCTCTAAAGCGCCGATGT
>NW_015507549.1:0-552 GCF_001515645.1 Sinocyclocheilus grahami | reverse complement strand
ACACACACACACACACACACACACACACACACACACACACACACACACACACACACACACACACACACACACACACACACGCTCGTGCTCTGGGTTTTCTCTCTCGGAGGGTGTGTTTTCCATAACTTGCTTTGGAGAGATTGAAATCGGCTCTGCTACAGAAATGCGAGCGTCTCTTAGACTAAACATCCTCCTGCGAGGGAATTCACTCCCAAACACGTCTGATCTGATCAAGATGACACACGTTCACACACACAGATCTTCAGTTACAGCTGATGTGTAGATTAACGAGTAGAATGCTATCATTTTGAGGTCAAGATAATTATGATGACCACAGACGAAGACAAATGCTAAATGAGAACTAACAGAAATAGCATTTACTTTATTTATGAATAATTTTCCAATGAAGGATGTGCTATGGAAGCTCATTTCCGCTATGGCATAAAAATTTAAAAAAGGTAATTGCTTGTTTTTATCTCGCAATATATATATATATATATATATATATATTACATCTTCTGAGTTTATATCTCGCAATTCTGAGTTTATATC
>NW_015507548.1:74636-76687 GCF_001515645.1 Sinocyclocheilus grahami | reverse complement strand
AGCGAAAAACATGGTGAAGCTATTCCCAGTTCTTGTTATTAGCAAGTGGCGAGGTTTTGGAGCAGGTGCCAGACCACTCTGGTTATTATTTTCTGTCCTCACAGACACACAAGTCGGAATATTATTCGGCCCTACAGTTTAGCATTTAAATAAAACTGTTCTGTATAACTCATAATTCACTATTTATAGTTGGTAGTCCACACACTAAGGCGTTTTCTCTTCCTTTATAGACGACCTTTTCTGACCTGTTCAGTCATGTGCATGTGAATGCTAAAATGAAAATGGTTCATTGACCCTGGTCACAATGTCACTCTATGACACTCGTAATTCCCTCATCCGCCGCAAGAGGGCGCACACATTCTGTTCCAGTCAACATCTGAGGAGGAAATATTAATATCAATGATATTATGATACTTCTTAAACACATTCATCACAGATGTGATGCTGAACAAACAGGTAAACACAAAGGTATGCTGTTTAAATTGCATACACAAATAACAGACCTTTTCCCTTTTCTGCCACAAGATTTGTGGCCTGTAATTTTCAGGATTGTTTCTGAAGAGCCTGCCAACTGGCTAAGAACTGCAATTAATGTATGTGAACTAGTTGTTTAACATTAAATCCTGCTCAGGATGTCTGGAATTGAGTACAATGCGCTGTGTTCTCCTTTCTGGTCCGCTGGTTTTTACCACTTTTGGGGTACGTATTGCCAAAAGGTTTCCAAAAAAACAGCTGACAACACACTTTCGGCCTGTTTTGTTAACACTTCACGATTTCCTGCAAAGGTGATTAGGTTTCCGTGTCCTACGTCGTTCCTGAACTTACGTGTCTTTCAGATAGAGAGCAACGTGTTCTGGGAATTCCTGGCTATAGTGCGTCTCTGTGATCTCTATTGTTGCCGGTAAGTGACCCGTTAGCATCACACTCACACATCAAAATATTGGACTCTGTCAGTGTGAAGGATTTGTGTTGGCACACATTTTGACGGCTTATTAGCGGGCAGAGGATTTCCTGTCAGTATGGTGGTTCTTTCGGCGGTCTTTTTAATGATTCTGACTTGGATCAGGGTCACAAGACTGTTATTTTGACTGGTCATATGACTGTATTTTTTGATATTAGTAATATCTGAGCAGATGTTTACAACTAATTATGGTTTTATCATTATAAAGCTTTTTTAAAAGCTTATTTGAAACGTGATTTGAAAGGTCAGTGTGCAATTTGTACATTAGAGCCCAGTGTAATTTGAAAGACAAGGACTGTTCCCCCAAACACTCCTCTCATCTGCCATTGGTCAGTGAAACGAACGTCATTGGCTGAGCCCAGGGCCGTTTCTAGGCATAGGCGAGCTAGGCGGTCGCCTAGGGCGCCACCAGCTGAAGGGGCGCCAATGAACGCACGTACTGGCACTTTTAGCAGGGTTGTGATAAAGAGTGGCACGGTCACCCTGAAATATGACTGCCGCCCCCACTGGCCCCCCCAACATTATTGGGCTAGATTACTGTCAATCTGACGATGCCTGTATGCCACTAGATCAGAGTGCTGTCAATTGCTGCCTGATTGTTGCATGCAAAGTTTGCATTTGGAGCGCTCAACAACGCCATTAGATCAGTGCTTAATGGGAGCAGTGTCATAGAGGGCAGAGCGTCACGTTATTTAAAGGGCACGTTAACGCGTTAATGAGTAACAAATGATTAAGTAGCTGCATTGGTTACTTTTATGCCACTGATAAAGCTTTTATATGTAGTTTGGGGTAACGGGTTTTATAGGTTTGACTGAAATAATAATGCAATAACTGACACTTTAAATCAATGTTTCAAGAAACAACAACTAAAATTTTTTACAAAAAACAGATATAGACAAAAAAGTAGCCATTGATAATATCTAAACAATATGTAGTAATATAGTATATAGTATCCAAATCAAAATGTAATAAAAATTAATTTATGTGTAAATTATGTGCAATGTCTTAGCCACTAGGGATTGTTACATAGGGCTATACGGGCATCTAGTGGCAACACAATGATATTACAGATACTAAATTGTGCAAAATG
>NW_015507548.1:71154-74318 GCF_001515645.1 Sinocyclocheilus grahami | reverse complement strand
CTTTGTCGAGTTAAATGCATCCTTACGGAGGTGTCGAAATGCTGAAACAATTCATTACCTTCCAACAGCGCTTACTGGGAGCAGCGTCATATAGGGGAGAGCGTCACGTTATTTAAAGGGGACGTTAACGCGTTAACGAGTAGCAAATGATTAAGTAGCTGCATTGGTTACTTTTATGCCACTGATAAAGCTTTTAAATGTAGTTTGGGGTAAGGAACGGGTTTTATAGGTTTGACTGAAATAATAATGCAATAACTGACACTTTAAATCAATGTTTCAAGAAACAACAACTAAAATTTTTTACAAAAAACAGATATAGACAAAAAAGTAGCCATTGATAATATCTAAACAATATGTAGTAATATAGTATATAGTATCCAAATCAAAATGTAATAAAAATTAATTTATGTGTAAATTATGTGCAATGTCTTAGCCACTAGGGATTGTTACATAGGGCTATACGGGCATCTAGTGGCAACACAATGATATTACAGATACTAAATTGTGCAAAATGTTTATCTTAACAGTCAATTTACAAATAATGCATTCAGATTTGTGGAACTCAATGAAATGCAATAGGGATTTCGCCTAGGGCGTCAAATTGGCTAGAAATGGCCCTGGTTGAGCCAGTGTTGCTATGCTAGGCTGGTCGGATCAAACAAAACAGACCCTATTTGAAGGGGAAATTAGCCAACAGATGGTTTGCATGTAATTGTCTTTGCATATTAAACTGAGAAAATACTAAGAAAGCATTTTAACATTAAAACCAAATTAACTACAATACTAAAAATTAGCTTCATACTAAAAATTACTTAATTCATTGTTTTATGTATTGTATTGTTATTTTAAAATCTTCCCAGATGATCATAAGTTGCAGATGATTTTAGTTTGTCACTTCCAGTGCTGTTACATAATGATCTGCATGTTCCTTATTAAAGCCCTGATGGCCTCTGTATCTTCATCCAAACTCAATTAATATTGAATTATTGCTTCGACAGTCTTTAATCTTTAATCTTTCTGTCAATCCCTCCAAACAATGCGTTCACCATCTCTCAACTTGACAAAATACTACAGTTTGTTTCAGACCATCAATAGCAACAGTGAAATAACACTAGAGGGGAAGAAAGGTGAGTGAGGCTTGGTTTATTTTATGGCTGTCACTGCAAGTCATTATTCACTTTCAAATCAGCCCATTCATTTTTTTTAAAGAATCAATGGATTTAATCAAAGTGGAGATTCTTGTTTTGATTCTTGTGTGTTGTTTTGGCCACCTTATGCATATGAGCTACCTTTATCTGCAGATAATGTCAATTTTGTCTCCAGTAGTTCACGTGTCAAGGATAAACAAGTTTTGATAATACAAGACCTCTTCATAACTGAGTCATTCAGTCTTCTTGGCCAAACATGCGTTTGTTTTGGTTGCTCAGCAGAGGGCCCAATTCTGGGCTCAGGACCAGATTGTAAGATTTAGGGTTTACAGGAATATCCGGATCTATATGTTTGTGTGCATGCATGCATTTGTGGTTTTGGCTGTAGTTCAGCATGTTGTTGTTGAGATTTGTGGCCCACCGAGCTTGTGAATCAGTGGGAAGGTATGGGAAGACACTCTCCTGCTGTGTTCCATGTTGACATTCATTCAGGTTCTCCACCTTTGTTGTCTTTCTCTTTCTAGCTGTTCTTCTCCTTTCCCATCTGATAAATTATTCAATAAGCAATGTATGTTAACCGCATGTTTGACAATCCTTGATTCAGTGCACTTTTTCCCATGCCGCAATTCATGAGAGGCCAGGAATGGCCAAATGCTGTTTGACATCAGCCTGCATATAGTTAGATGAAGCAAACCATATTTCCTCAATATTCCGTATCGTTTTAGAGACTATTGACACGTTCCTACCTACTCGACTGTAGTATCAGGACAAAATAAGACTGTTCAAGATTAAAACAAAATAAGACTCTTTTTTTCATGTTGGTTTTCAAAAGTTTTCATACCATTTTCAACAATTGTTTAAATTTGATGACAATCTAACATGTCTAATGCCATGCGGCGTACCTAGCAAGTAATGTAAATATAATACAATTTAAATATATTTTTTCATTCTATATATATATTAGGGCTATTAACGCATGCAATTCATTTTACAATCCTTAACGCGTTAAAATAATTGAACCCAATTAAAGCAAAATTACTGAAGCACAATTTCTATTCTAACCCTTTAACCCAATTGTGCTTCTCTGCTTGCAATTAGATCATTTCAAGCCGCTAAACTCTGGGAAAGTTTTCAGTCCAATGATCCAGTAAGCGAATGCATTCAAACAATCAGTCCAAAACAGCGCTAATATAAAGGAAACCAGGCTGATTATATCAGAGATTGCAGAGAGAACAGAGACTTGCGTAGCGTTTTCAGTGAATTATTCATTCCAGTGTGTTTCGCTTTAAAACACGAGCTCTGTCATATTCTGTGATTGTCTTTGAAGAGCGTGAGCCCTCACATGTCACACACGCTGTGTGAAGTACAGACTGAACGGATTGTCAACACATCTCACTGCTGTATGGCCAGATGAGACTCAAACTACTTTCTTTGGTGTCCTTTTGGAGTTTCTAAGTGTCCTTTTTTGGAAAGACATCTAAATTTATCTTGAAAAAAAGCTTGCAGAAAATACAAAGAGTTTTGAGAATCACCCTTCAATCTTTTGGTTTACTCTGCTGGATATAGCAAATGACAAAATAAACATTTGAAACAAGATAAATGGTCTATGCTTAATTTCATGAAGTGTGCGATTAATCATGAGAAAAAAGGATGTGATTAATTTGATTAAAAATGTATATTTGCAGAATGACTGAAAATGGGAGACGTTTCAGACGCGCACTCCACTTCACTTCAGCGCCAGGTGTGAGTCAAGCGAGTGTGGAAACAGTACTGTGCTCGCAGCGCGTGTTCTTTAGTTGCACGCACAAAGGTGCCGGCGCGCACTGTAGCCTGTATCCTTTCATATCAAAGCTCGAAATAAACTACGTTCATGCAATGTCGTGGTCAGTTAAGTCATGAAGTTACCAAAAAGGCGATTAAAGCCGCCTTAAATCTGTGCATGCATGTAATATATTTTATATGAGTCACATTTAAGAACATGTCTCTGAAATGGTTTTCAAAACTGTCCTGGAGCAG
>NW_015507548.1:22932-69755 GCF_001515645.1 Sinocyclocheilus grahami | reverse complement strand
ATATATATATATATATATATATATATATATAAATATATATATACATATATATATTAGGGCTGTTAACGCATGCGATTAATTTTACAATCCTCAGCGCGATAAAATATTTAATGCAATTAATGCAAAATTATTGATGCACAATTTCTATTCTAATCCTTTAACTCAATTCTGCTTCTCTGCTTGCGATCAGATCATTTTAAGCTGCTAAACTCCGGGAAAGTTTTCCGTCCAATGATGCAGTAAGCGAATGCATTCAAACAATTCATCCAAAACAGCGATAATATAAAGGAAACCAGGCTGATTACATCAGAGATTGCAGAGAGAACAGAGACTTGCATCGCGTTTTCAGTGAATTATTCATTCCAGTGTGTTTCGCTTTTCAACACAAGCTCTGTCATATTCTGTGATTGTCTCTGAAGAGAGCGAGCCCTCACACGTCACACTGTGTAAAGTACAGACTGAACGGATTGTCAACACAACACATCAGCTATGTTTCACTAGTAAAGTTTTGATGGATGAACACTGCAATCAAGGTAAAGATGATTGCGGTGGCGTACAGGAGTCGTACAGTAAGCATGCGTGAGTCCGTTATATTAATGCGTGTATGAGCGCTCTTGACTCAATGATCGCACATTTTATATATATTAGGGCTGTTAACGCATGCGATTAATTTTACAATCCTTAACGCGTTAAAATAATTGAACCCAATTAAAGCAAAATTACTGAAGCACAATTTCTATTCTAACCCTTTAACCCAATTGTGCTTCTCTGCTTGCAATTAGATAATTTCAAGCCGCTAAACTCTGGGAAAGTTTTCAGTCCAATGATCCAGTAAGCGAATGCATTCAAACAATCCGTCCAAAACAGCATTCTGCATCCTCTTTGGTTCTTACCTCAAAGTTATGGACCTAGATTGTAGTGTACCAGTGAAATCTAAGCGAAGGTCAGAACTGTGGCTAACAGTTGATATTAGAGTTATTTATGCAGGCAAAGTGTATTTACCCACTGTAAAAGCAGCCTACCTCGGGCTGTCAGCCCAACTGCTTCCTACTTCCTGATCTGTCAGTACTTTTCTCTACTTTCAACCAACTTCTTCTAACCTCTTGCTAAAATTAGAATAAGAGTGGTAAAATAGCAAAGGATTTTTAGCGCTCTGTAGCACACAGCTTTGTTAAAGGTTGACGGCACGTGGAGGGAAGATGTCCTCACGTGTGCCTATGGAGACGAAACGTGTGTGCCTGAGAGAGACCACCACACTTCTGTCAGGACACTGGGAGAGGGAGAGATCTGAACTGATAACATATTCATGAAAGTTTGATTTGGACTGCGTTGTCGGCCTGGAGCGAAACTTCAGCTGCCATTGAGATGAATGGCAATGCTAATGCTGTTTTATCCAGTTATTATGCACTCCTTTCTTAGACAAGTATGCATATTCAGACTTGTTTATACTGGATATTGCTGGTTTGGTTCTGGACTTTTTTGGGAAGGCTGATTAGAACTAGAGAACTATTAGAATTAGAAGGCTGGGGTAGAACTTGCTAGTTATGCTAGACTTGGTGGAGATGGCAGAACATTTGCATCTTATGCAACAACAAAAAAACAACTTACTCATGGTTTTCAGCTCTCCTTTTTTGCACATGCTGAAATTAGACCACCCGGGCTTACTCCGGTTTACCCGCTGTTCTGCACATAAACATAAAATGTTAAAAATAATAGAGATGATGAAGTGTTGGATTTGTTGTTATTGGATGCTGTTGCAAAGCACATGCTGATTCCCAATTGGCCACGGTCTGACTGACATGTCCTCCTGCTTCGTCCCAGATAGTGATACGTTTGGTCTGTTTGGAGCTTCCGTCCCAACGGACCTCCACTCGGAGCACGGGCTGATGAATGATATGTCACGGATAGACATTGGGGAATGGAGAAAGTGAAAGATAGAGACAGAAACTGTTTAAGTCAACAGTGTGATGTAGCAAATGTAAATTAATTACAAATCACAGACTATGCTTTTTGCTTCGGTACTAAAAGTTATTTTGAGTGTTGTGATGTTTCTTCAGCACTGATTCATTCAGAAGTGAAACAAAACATGCAGACGTACTTTCATTTATGTTATAGACTGTTATAGATTTAAACGCCTATGATTTGGCGTTGCATTCTCAATGATGGGTTACAATGCTCATCTGCTACAAAAAGGACTACACGAGTAGTTATTCAGTCTCCAGCATAATCTCATGACAAAAAATGTGACCATACATACATTTTTTTTGCAAAACAGTAGCATTTTAGTGAAGTCTACTGCATCTACCGGGTGACACTACTGTAAAACAAGTTTTATTTTTCCAAAAATGTTCTGTTTAAATTTGTTTTATTAGCGTTAAAATAATAGTTCACCCTAAATGAAAATCATTTTCTCACCCTCAAGTTCTTCCAAACTTGTATGAGTCTCTTTCTTCAGTTGAACACAAAAGAAGATATTTTGAAGAAAGTCGGTAACCAAACAGTTGACGGTAGCCATTGACTTCCATAGTATGGGAAAAAAATACTATGGAAGTAAATGGCTACCGTCAACTGTTGTACCAACATTGTACCAACATTCTTCAAAATATCTTCTTTTGTTATTGAGGGTGAGTAAAGGATTTAGAAGTTTCATTTTTGTGTGAACTGTCCCTTTAACAACTAACTCAAAACTAACTTAAAATATATCTTGATATTCAGTTTAAATTTTAAATCCATATTTAAAATATTTAAGGCACTCTATACGTTGATGGTACTGGGCGGTAGCCATTGACTTCCATAGTATGGGAAAAAAATACTATGGAAGTAAATGGCTACCGTCAACTGTTGTACCAACATTGTACCAACATTCTTCAAAATATCTTCTTTTGTTATTGAGGGTGAGTAAAGGATTTAGAAGTTTCATTTTTGTGTGAACTGTCCCTTTAACAACTAACTCAAAACTAACTTAAAATATATCTTGATATTCAGTTTAAATTTTAAATCCAGATTTAAAATATTTAAAGCACTCAATACGTTGATGGTACTGGGAATGAAAACCATGTCTTTGATTTTGCGAGAACAACAGAAATTCCACAACATAGCGATTATTTAACATTCAGATGGAGCTAAAAGTTGCACTGGTTTTAGCACCACATTTAGCACCACAACTATATGTTTGTATAGTCATGTTTTTGCATAGGACCAGTTAGTTAATATTACAGTGAATGGGTGTTGAGATTTTGAAGTCCAATAAAGTGCATCCATCCATCATAAAGCTTTATAATGGCAGTGGATGGGTGTTGAGATTTTGAAGTCCAATAAAGTGTATCCATCCACTATTAAAAGTGCTCCACACAGCTCCGGGGGGTTAATAAAAGCCTTCTGAAGTAAATTGATACGTTTGTGTAAGAAAAAAATATCTATTCAAAACTTTATAAAATGTAATTTTAATAATCTAATCCTCATGAACACGTGACGTCCTAAAACGCTAACCACATAATTTAACTGCAGTGCATATTGGAAACATGTAAACCCTTTACAAATCAACACCATCTCTCAATATGAAACTGTTCAGACAACTTTGTTGGGCTTTGACAACATTTGGAGGGATGTTGTTGCTCTAACATGTGTTTTGATGTAGATTCAAAGTCACTTTTCTTAGTATCTGTGACTCATACAGGATGTATGCGGGCTAAAATGTAACCTCCTTTTTATTACTTTGTCTTTTTTGTCTTACACTGCATCTGTAGTAAGAGCTGAATGCAGTTCCACAGGAAATATAGATCGTTCCTGCTTTTGTAATCTCAAGACTACCATGGTGAGATGAATTGAAAGCTGAAGGGAAGCAGAACTGGTGAATCTGATGGAACAAAATTCTCCATAAACTTTGTCTTCCCCCTAACGGTGGTCTGCTCCTGAGGTTGGGGGTTTATATTCGAGGTCTGAGTTGTTTCAAAGTGGCAGAGCTGAAAGAACATATGTATCCGGCCAAATCATTGCAGTCCCTGCATTCCCAAGATCTATATCCAAGACTGCGGTCCTGGTATAAATGAAAATGCTGTGCAGATGATAGATAGAACACTCTGCGTTCAATACAGGTTAAAGCTCACGTGTGCCACAATGTTGATTACCACAAAGATTTTTTGTGTTAATCAACATTATTTTTGTTTTGCAGTAATCAACAATTAACATTTTGACTCACCCCTCATTTTCTTTAAAGCAAACATGGAGGTTACAGTGAGGCATTTTCAGTGGAAGTGAATGGGGCCATTTGTTGAATGATTTAAACGTACATGTGAAGCATATAATTTTATAAAAGCATAAAATAGCCCTTACCAAGACCTGAGATGACGCTAACCCTCAGACAACATACAAAACTACCAAATTTTGCTATAAGTTTGATCGCAACATATAATCATTGCTGTTAATAGTTTTCACCGTCTGTTTGATTACATGACATTAACTAACTGCTTGATTTTTACCGTACATTTCTGCCATATGGACATCAACTTGAGACATTCACCACTGATACGCTATTACTAAATATAATGTATAAACCTTAATTTTCTGTAAAGCTGCTTTGCAACGATTTGCATCGTGAAAAGCGCTATACAAAAAAAAAAAAAAATTATTTGTTGTTTTATGATGTTGGCAAAGATTAATCGCAAGTCATCGCATTCAAAATAAAAGTTTTTGTTTATATAATATATGTGTGTGTGCTGTTTATTTTTATTAGGTATATATAAAGACAAACATACATGTGTATGTATATATATTCATATCTAATTTATATTATATATAAATTATATATAAATATAAATATTTTATATATAAACAAAACAGAAAAAAATTCAAAATATTAATAAACACTGGAATATTTCAATGGTACTAAAATAACACTACCCAGAATATTCCTTCAAGAGATCCTGTCTCGAAAGCAAACCTTTGTACTTACACCCAGCTTGGCCTTTGGAAGCCTAAATCTTGATGCATCATGTGAGACGTCCAGCAGAAGTAGGTCACCATTCACAGATAATCCAGGTGTGTAGTGGAGGAAAATATATTCAGGTTCTGTATGACATCTACAGAGCAACAAGAGAGATGGGAGGGATAAATATTGATGTACTGTGCTCTTGGCAATGAGAAGAAAAATCATGCTTGTTAATTTTAGGTCATAAATACAGCCCATTAATCTGTCCTCTTCGCTCTCTGTGGTTAAAGAAAAAGATTCCTAAGAGTTAACATATTCTTGGCAGGTATTGTTTATCTCTCCTCTCGGTTTTTCATACGTCTCTTCCTCTCATTCTCATTTTCTGTATGATACTGCTGAAAGCTTCAATGAATTGGCACAGAGTCTTATTGTATTTACTAAAATAGATGAGGTATCCAGAAACCTCATTCACTGGCTTATTTTGGATCTGTGGAGATCCGAGGCAGACAGTCTCACAGATGAAGGATGGCTGATGGTCTAATCCAAGATTTGCAGAACAGGTATACATCATCTACAGATAATAACCACCATCACATCACTATCTTTACCAGGAATCTTAATAATTATAATGAATGGAAAAAATTTAGCAAATTAGCTTCAGCTCGTTTGATTATTTTGATAATATCAGTGGAAAAGAAATCTTAAAATCTCAGTTTTGCCGAATGTTAAAGCTTGTTTCAGCCATGGGTAATTGCAACTTTTTATCCCACAATTGAGACTTCTTTCACAATACTGAGTTTAGGTCTCGCAGTTAGTTCAGAATTACAAGATATAAACTCGAAATTAAACTTCGAAATTAAACACATTTTTGTGAAATTATTGTGAAATGAACTCAGAATTGTGAGAAAAATAATTGCAATTCTGAGGGAAAAAGTAAGAATTGGGAAATAAAATTCGATTACCCTCATTTTTATTTTGCGGTGTAAAAGAAATAGACTCAAATCTCAAAATTGTGAAAAAAGTCTGAATTCTGAGTTCATATCTCGCAATCCCAAATTTTTCCTCAGAATTTAGAGAAGATAAAAAGTCACAATTATCTTTTATTTTTTTTATATATTTTTTTAATTCTGTGCCAGAAATGGCCTTCTATAGGCAGTGCTAGGTAGTAACTGATTACATGTATTCTGGATTATGTAATTAGATTTGAAAAAGTAAGTACTTGTTATTAGATTTTTTTTAATTACATTTTGAAGTGCTCATAATCCGATTACATTTACTTTTTTATTTAATTTTTGGGTGAACATTTGGAAAGTCTTCCAGTTTTATGGAACTGCACACACCAGCCACCAGGTGACTATTATTACACAGAAAATGGAGAGGCCACACAATTAGTTTAATTTGACATTTTTATGATTTAATAGTTTATTAGCTTTTCATCACCTCACAAACCTCCTGCAGTTCTTTCAGGAACCCCAGTATGAGAAAACTTGGGATAATGTTTAATGCATTTCATGATATTGATAACAAAGTTGAAAGAATGGAAAATATATATTTTTACGAGTTAGGTCAAATGTAATCTAAAAGTAATCAAAAAGTAGTCATGTGTAGATTACATTACTAACTACTATTTTTGCCTTGAAATTTGTAATCAGTAATGGACTACAATCCGTAAACTACCCAGCACTGTGCAACTAAAGGCAAGGCAAAGCGATTTATTTCTAAATCAAAATGAAAAACAACAGTAAGTTGACCAATGTGCTGTACAGATGCTAAAACATAAATAAACATACAGTACACTCACATCTGTTATACAGCATGGACGTCAAACCATTCAACATGAAAAACAATGAGATTCCAACAACAAATCACTGGGCAGCATTCTGCAGAAAAGCCTGGGAAAAGAGATGAGTCTTCAAAATAGTCTTAAATGACACATGGAGGCAGTTCTTATGTGCAAAGGCAAACTGTTCCAAAGCTTCGAGGCCAACACTGCAAAAGCACAGTGCTCCAACAGTTTACATCTCAACCTAGGAACAATCCTAGAAAACTAGGAACAGAGTTTCTGGTCAGAGGACCTGAGTGATCTTGATGGTGAGTAAGGTTGTAACAAATCAGAAATATAAGATGGTGCAAGTTCACTAAAAGTTTTAAAAACAAATTGCAAAATTTTAAAATCTGTCCTAAAATGGACTGTTAACCAATGCAAAGATGACAAAATGGGAGTAATATGGTCCTCTTTCTGAGAACCTGTCAACAAATCTAGCAGTGGCATTCTGGACAATCTGTAATTGTGACAGTGTGGACTAACTAATTCGTACACACAGGGAATTACAGTAGTTCAGGCAAGAAGGCACAAAAGCATGCATCACCCTTTCAAAATCACAAAAGGATAAAAACAGCTTGACACTTGCCAATGTTCTTAATTGAAAAAAAAAACTTGATCTGACTACACCATTAATCTTTTTGTTTCAAGGCGTCATCAAAAATTAAGAGGCCCTGGGGAGCTGCCTTCCTTCTTTACTGGTACATTTATTTGTTTATCATCGGCATAACAATGAAACGATATTCTCTGTTTACTAAAAATAGACCCAATTGGAAGCATGTACAATAAAAACAAAATAGGTCCCAAAATGGATCCCTGAGGGATCCCACATGTAAGAGAGGCAGACAATTATGTAGATTCACCCAGGGTAACTGAAAAGCTCCTATTGGTTATATAGGACTTTAAAAAACAGTGCCACAAATCCCTATCAACCGTTCAGGTCATATATTAAGAATTGAATGGTCTATGGTGTCAAAGGCTGAACTAAGGTCTGTTAACACCAAAACTGCAGCATCACCAGAGTCTACTGTTAGCAAAACATAGTTGAGAACTTTCAAAAGTGCAGACTCTGTATGATGCTCCCTAAACCCAGACTGGAATACTTCAAATAAAGAATTCCTATTCAGAAAAGACTGCAGCTGAATAAAAACAGCTTTCTTCAGCACTTTCGAGAAATAGGCCTGCAATTAGAATAATCTGTTGGATCCAACTTGGTGTTTTTAATTAAAGGTTGTACTACAGCATGCTTAAAAAAGGCAGGAACAGTCCCCAATGCAAGGCAGCTATTCATTATTGATAAAATACTAGGCCCAACCACATCAACAGTTTGTTTGATCAGACTTGATGGGACACTGCCAAGAGAGGAATCTGATGGCCTCAAATGATCAACTATTTTAGCCAAGGTAGAGAGTTGAAGAAGTTCGAACCAATCAGACATAACAGGGCAATAAGGAAGAGAAGGGGGATCAGCTAAAGGAGGTATTTGAGATCTAATGTAAAAACTCTCGCAAGCTTCCATTGAAATCTCACCCCCAATGCTATTTGGTGAGTTAATAACATAATTTATAGTATTAAACAATACTAAAAACTAACTTAACTGCATATTGATGATGGTTCATCTGTTTTCAAAATAGGGCTGCATTTTCAGACAGTTGGTGTTTTAGGTCTTCTGTTGAATAGCTGAATTAATATTTAGTTTAATGCTGCTGTTCATTGCTATTTTTTTCTGCTTAGTTGTATAAAAATCTGTGTAGTACATACATTGGCAAACCTCCCTAAGTCTACGAATGTTGTCCAACATGGACACATATAGGCCATAATATATCCATATGACTTCTAACTTTATCTTTAATCAACAGAACATAATTTTTTTTTACATCAGTTGAACAGAAATAGGTTTTCCATTCAATTTTGCCCTAGTTAAATGATGTAGGGAAGGATTCAACTACTAACCTTGATATAATACAGATGTCTTTTCCTGTCAACCTAAAGACTACACAGACTTTCCGAGCTTTAGCTGGTTATATCGAAGTCAGACACAGAAAAGCAGATGTTTGTGTGATATTTATGTGTTCATATCATTCATCAGGGGAGAGCCGCAGATTACGCTGGAAATACAGATGGATAAGCACAAGGGACCGTCAGCATGTGCGTTGTATAGCTGCTTCCATCTGGATTTTGTCCTTGTCGCTCGCCAGTAATTTTGAGGTGAGCACAGTATCTCAGAGTTTTGTTTTATGTTTGAGCATCCCATAAAGCAAGAGTATTCAATTAGAACCCCAAGACTTCAGTTTCTACATTTCCTTTCCAGACAATCATAACTTTTTTTCAGTTAAATGAATGTGCATTTTGGGAATAATTATTGTGAATTTCTAAGTTGGCAGCAAAATTACTTTCTAAAAGTCATAATAATAAATCCTAAATATTCTGGCATTAACATTTCCTTAGCATGGGCTGTTTTCGAGTAGCAAAATGAATATACGCATTGTAAGTATTGATACAACTGGATATAGGCCTAAATATCAGGCAAATTTGTATTAATTCACACGTATTTGTAAATAAAATAATGTATTTCAGTTGGACAGGGAAAAAAAGTGAAACTGAAAAGCTGTGTCAGAAAGAGAGAAAAAAATAAGTCATTTATTATCTAGTACTCATCAGCAAATCAATGTCATAAGGTAATTTTTCTTTGGTTTCAGAATGATGACATGAGATGTATGGCTCAGGTGATTGGCTCAAAGGTTTGTTGTCCTACAAGCAAAAATGTCTGATTAATAACCATGCAGCTGCTATAGAGATGAATGGGAATGCTAACGGATAGCTTTCTCCATGTTCTATAGACATTTTTTGGTAGAACAAATGCTCTTTTATTCATTTGAATTTCCTCATAGTCGCTGTTTTACAGCTAATACTGCGGTTGTCCTCTCCATGTTCTGAATATTAATCCAGACATACTGCATATCATTTAACGCCTCACAAGACTCCAACTATTTGACTTTAAAGTAAACTAGGGTGACCATGCGTGCCATTTTCCCAGGACGCGTCCTGGCCAGGATTTTTATATTGTCTAACATATCTAGGTTTTGGCTTTGTTTGCATGTGCAGACCGATCGGTGTATGACATCAAAATACCATACAGACGGTTCCTTATGCTTTCAAAATGCTCTCGAGGTATTTTGATGTCATACACCGATCGGTCTGCACACGCAAACAAAGCCAAAACCTAGATATTTTAGGCAATATAGAAATCCTGGCCAGGAAGCATTCTGGGAAAGTGGCACGTATGGTCACCCTAAAGTAAACACTAGCATCAAGTTACCTGATTTCTCTTTTGTGTTTCTTTTTTCTTTTCTGTTTCTTGCTGTGTGTAAACTCATGGCAATGCGAGAGGAAAAACAAAAAATACGAAGCTCACGTTGTCACTGCAAGTGAGAGTGCACTTGATAAGACCTCTGGTTGTGTTTTCTGCTCTTCAGCTCAGAAAGCCTCTAAAGACTTGTTTGGCGGGCAGTAAGGATGAGTCAGATGAGTTTTTGAAGTGAAATTTGTGTAACACGTTAGCAGACACGCTGTGCAACCTGTTAAGTATTTGAAATCAGCATGGAAACGTTAGCATAGCATGCTAGCATATGTTGTTGTTGGATTGTTTTTCCACAGAAATTTGGCATCTCTCTTGGAAGACCCAACAGCAGATTACAAATGTCTATCCAACATCTTTTCATGAAAAACAACTCTATTAAACTATAATAACCCCCAAGCAATCATATTCTGGAAGCCATGCAGTTCTATATACAATTTAGACAGAACCAAAATGGCCTTGTTTAATTTTTCAACCATTGTCTAATAGATGGGCAACAGGTGGGATTGTTCTGTCCATTCCCTCACGTTGTAAAATTAAATTAGCATGTTTTATTAGCCACCTGTTTGTGTTCACGTGATAAATGTAGCTTTGTTTGCATTTATCCCGTTTATCTATTGGCAGGGCTACGTTTCGTCCACTCTTTCATCTGGTTTGTCTTGACAGGAACAGATGAGGTCTCTTGCGCCCTAAGCTAAATGCTGTGTTATACTTCGTCACGGGAAGACGTCAAATTTATTTGGAGGTAATTATTTCTTTGTCTGCATTCCACATGATGAAATGTGATTGCAAAACACATGTTCTCTCACAGCACATTTCTTTGAAATGATGTTGCACAAAAATCATTCTTTTCATAGTTTTTTTTCCTCAGTAAAATTATCCAAATATCCTTAAGGCAACACACCCCATGTGAATAGGGTAAAATTAAACGTTAAAATAACTAAATAAATATAAACTAAGTAAAATAAGTATAGTTAAATAACTATTAAAAGGCTTAAAATTAATGACTAAAATAATTTAATTAGAAATTAACTAATAGATGTCACTATACTTATCCAGATGATTGATTATATTAAGAATAGCATTTGTTTTGTATTACAGGTTTTAATTAGCAAATGAGTTATTATCTAATTAAATATGCACTCTTTGCATAAATATACACAATTTGTATCCATTTTCAGAATGGAAACCTGAACATTCAAAATTCTTGTTTCATTTTGTTAACATATTAAAACGACAACGACAAAAACATTTTATAAAATGTTGTATAAAATCAGATAAATGATATATGAACAAACCCCTCAGTAAAAACCTTCAGAATATAGACAGGAAAATAATTAACAAATAATTCATATTGATATAAAAAATTATGTAATGTACTAAACTTGAGGGGGGGGGGGGCCTTATTTGGTAAAATACATGGCATAAAATAAACATTATAAAAGTGCATTTTGCATGTTTTGATTTATCAAAAGCCAAATAACCCAAAATCTCAGAACTGATGAGTGCATGAAAAAGTTTTTTGCATGTAATGTCTTGCCTTAAACTATACATGTTTACAGTACTTGAGAAAATAATTGTGTATGCTACTTTACTCACCCTCATGTCATTCCAAACCAAATTATGTAATGTACTAAACTTGGGGGGGGGGGGGGGACTTATTTGGTAAAATACATGGCATAAAATAAACATTATAAAAGTGCATTTTGCATGTTTTGATTTATCAAAAGCCAAATAACCCAAAATCTCAGAACTGATGAGTGCATGAAAAAGTTTTTTGCATGTAATGTCTTGCCTTAAACTATACATGTTTACAGTACTTGAGAAAATAATTGTGTATGCTACTTTACTCACCCTCATGTCATTCCAAACCTGACTTACTTTCTTCTGTGGAGGTTAAAAAGAAGATATTTAAAAAAAATGTCTCTGTGCTTTTTTTCCCCCTCCACAAAATCGAGGTCAGTAGGGTTCAGTGTTGTTTTGGACCCTATTGACTTCAATTGTTTGGACAAGAACATGCAAGAACTATGGCGTCATATGGCTCATCTTCCTAATTTCAAAAGATAGCCAGCACTTCTGTTCATGATGTGATGTGAATAAAGTCCCTATGGATGTGATGTAATGCTACGCCACCCTTTGCTCCGAAGCCCTTCTCCGCAGTCGAGACCACACAACACTGTCCAGCCGCCAGCTTTTCTGCTTCCTCCATCAACCGAGTCCAGCAATACTTTTTCTCTCTGAAGGTTTCCTTAGCTCAGCTTAATGATAAACCTCCCTCTCAGTTTTTCCCTTTTGGAAACCAACACAATCTTTCTGTGTTTTCTTGGACTGGATGCAAGATTTCACTCTGATTTGTTTGTAAAATAATGGGATGGGAAAGTCAGAGATTAATCAACCAGGTAGCCGAAATTGTCCGCACACTGGAAAACGTGTCAGAGTCCAGTGATCTCAAGTCGGAAATTAAAATCTAATATATATTTTTTGCTTGTAGTGCCTGCAAGATTGAAGGAAGTTTGAGGTGATTCTATCAGTCTGTAGATGCAGTGCAATTTGCTGTAATTGCGCACAGCTGTTCTCCAGGACTGTTGTTGTGGTGTTTAAAACGAAGAGAAACGCCTTCAATCATCACTGATCAGGCGTTCGTCTTGGTGGCAGTGAAAATTTGGCTATAACATCAAGTACTGCTCAGTGTCAGAGTGTCAGATTCTGCAGAAAATTTCTTTAGGCTGTTAATTAAGTCTTTCCTATAGCAGATTTTTGGCCTTCAGCATTTGCTTTGATTTATGCACAGTTGCTCATATTTCACAATGGCTGTTTTCATGGCAATGTCTCAATCAAATGTCTAACTAAATGTAGTTATAAATATTATGAAATATTTTAAAATAAAATTTTTACACTATAAATTTAATATTTTAAATATTTGTATTAAATCATTTATATTTTAAGTATTCTTTTAAAATAAATAATATAATAATATATAACACATAATTTATAACACACACACACACAGCCATCCAAAAGAAAGTCATTTTATTTAAAAAGGCTGCATAAAATTGATAAAAAGTGACCATACGGATATTTATAATGTTAAAAAAGATTTTTTTTTCAAATAAATGTTGTTCTATAAAACTTTATATTCATCAAAAATTCTGTAGTATCCCAGCTTCGAAAAAAGATGTTAAGCAGCATTAAGCAACATTTCAACACTGATAATAATAATACATGTTTATGAGCATTAAATCAGCATATTAGAATAATTTCTAAAGACTGGAGTAATGATGCTGAAAATTCAGCTTTTCATCACAGGAATAAATTACATTTTAATATACATTCAAATAGAAAGCAGTTATTTTAAATTGTAATAATATTTCACAATATTTCAGTTTCTTTTATTTTTGATTAAATAAACACAGCCTTGGTGAGCATAAGAGACTTATATATATATACAGTATATATTAATATATATATATATATTTAATAATATTTACTTATTAAGTTCCCCAAACATTGAAGGGGCTGTGAGGTCCATAAGGTGAAGAAAGGTTGGGAAACACTGGATTATATCACGTGTAGTAACATTTCCCATCTGTAACAGATGGTGCAGGGTTTACCATGCCTTGGAAATTAATTTAATTTCCTGCTGCTGAAAAGTAATGGATCACAGTACTCTAACTTCATTTGCTATGTTTCCTTTTGGTTGATGGAGCTGCTGAATTAGAGCTTTGTTTGTGTTCTGGTTTGGTTTAGCATATTGTCAGCCAGCGTTTCAGTTAGTATTAATCAACAGAAAAAGATGAGAAGGGCTCCAAAGCAGAGAGATTCCCTTGGCTAAAACCACCTAAAAAGTGATGGTGTATTGCAATCCTGCCTCTGTCGAGCTCAGACCACAGGGGAAATAGGTCCTTTTTTATTTTTATTTTTTGTGTTTTTAAATTGATGTTTGTATATTTTGTAAATTGTTTTGTTTTTGTTTTGTTTTTGGCTTTGGAGAGGTTTGCGTTCTTTACTTCAGTGGGCTCCTTCTTCTTTTATTGGCTCATGCTTGTTACCGCCACAAAAATGACAGACATTTGGATGCGTTTGCTTTGCTCTAATGAAGCTGAATCTGAGGGGACTGTAAACATTTTTTCATGTAGAAACAATTTTCACTCAGAAACTGCTAGTAAACAATTACTAAGACACGTTGAATTAAATGTGAAGTTTTGAAGTAGAAAACCCTAAATAGTATTTTCTTTATATATATATTTTTACGGTGTATTTATGAGGGTTGAATAAGGACCATAAGAGGTTTGTTTTTGCCAGAGTGCCGTCTGTCGACAGCATATTTATCTCAGCAAACAGGAAAAGGTGTTTTTTCACTCCTCTCTTGCTCACATGATGTCCTCCTTCGCTTTTTTTATTCATCCCCCAGGGTGTGTTTATCATCTTTAAGGAGGTCAGAAAGCCCTGCTGAGACTTTCATTCAGTACGTCTGAAGGCTTTCTGAGGTAAACCGCGTACTTAAGAAGAAACCCCCATGCCAACCCGACCATTGTAACCCACCTTCAGCATAAACTTACCACTAAACCCCAACACAGCAGTGTATTTTGATATCGTATGTGCTTGTGAAGAGTAAAACTGGCCCACGAGCCAGCATGATAACATCGGTCTGTGCATTGAGGGGCTTTTTGGAGACACTTGTATGCTAAAAAGCAAAGTTGGAGCCAAAACCGAAGCCTCCAAGACCCAGATCAATATTAGACCCCTCGAGGCCCAGATCCATATCAAAACTGAAACACTTAAGGACCAGATCCAAACCAAGACCTTTCAGTTTTATTGAATTGAAAAAAAAAAAAAATGCAGTTCATTTCATATAGCCAACAATCAAGTTTCGCCTTATTTCCAATGCTTCTTTTTCCATATATCAAAATCTACTGTACTGTAAAATCTAATTAGTTAAAGTGCCCCTATTATGCCATTTTGAATATTGCCTTTCATGCAGTGTGTAATGTAGCTGTATGTGAATGTAAATGATCAGCAAAGTTGTAAATCCGAAAATGCACAATAAATAAAGTTATTGTCTCCCAAAAGAAAGAATCGACACTGAACAGCCTAAATATGGAAGAAAAATAATGCCATGTCTTTGAAACAAACAAAAAAAAAACGTTGAATAGCACTAACTGAAAAAATAATGCATTGCATTAACAGTGCTTGAATTTTTAATGCCTTGTATTTCCAGGGCTTGCATTTTTAGGTCCTGAAATTTAACATAGTTGTTTATTTAAGCTGTGAATATTTCAATTCAAAATATTTCACACACATTTTCATAATTAAAAATTCAGTAATTCATATTCACCTTCCAGAATTCACTTCCAAAATATTCAATCTGTTCAATATTCGATATATATACAACATATTTCCATATACTTTTTTATTTTAGGCATTAAATTGGTCAATTATAATAAAACATTTGACTAAATCTTATATAATAAAAATCTCATTCGTGCAAAAATTTGGGAGCCTAATACTGGGTCACAAAGTAATATACAGGTGCATCTCAATAAATTAGAATGTCGTGGCTAGCAATGACACCGTGGTTCTTGTCTTACAGTTTTCTTGTCTGTTTCAATGCTGTCTAAGCGCTCTGATGAGCTGGAATCTCGATGTGGAGAGAGTCGGATGGCAGGACCGAAGCCAGTGTGGTTTCTGCGGCAGACCTACTCTGACAGGTATAAACATATGAAGCTGAAGCAGAAAAAAAGCAGGATAAAGCAAGTGTGCTAATGCTAAGGGGTCATTTATAGTATCAAAATGAACCCAGAAAGCTCTTTGGATGGAAATAACGTAATTCTTTCCTAAGCAACACACTTCTAATGTGTCTGATTTCTGGACAGGCTTGTCAAAGTTTTTAATAATTCGTGTGCCGTCCACGATGGTGAAATTGTGGCGGGGCTTTGGCCTTCTCTCCCCAACTGTTGCCTGCCATGACTGTGAGGTTCATTCCATCCTGATTATAATTGCTTTCATCTTGTATCGTGACTGTTTTCAATTCTTCACGGCCCTGTCAGCTCAGCGAGGGTCACAGAGGTTGCTGTGGTTTAGGTGAGTCTTTAATAAACACTTGTTTTGGGCTTCATTATCAGTGAATTTTGTTCAACTATTTATGTTCACAGTATGGAGAAGGCTACTTGTATGTAGAAATGTAATAGGTTACAGATTACAAGTTACCCTATTTAAGTGTAATAAGTAGCGTAACTGGTTCAGTTACTTTATTAAAGTAATCTACCTGATTACATTTGATTACTTTTCTAAATTCCTAACAAATGTTTTCAACTGTTAATCATTTTCAAACATTTAAATCAGGCAGGGTTAACCTTACAGTAGTACTCAAAGTTGATTTGGCCAGGGGAGTCTGTTGGTGCCCTGGATTTCACTCAATGGTCCCGTGAGTCATTAATGTAGGTTACACTACAATGCTGAAATAACTGTAGTTTTGGATCTGTCATGGTTACCAACCTTATTCAAGGAGGAAAAACTTTAGGTATATATTTTCTGTCAAAGGGTTCATAAATAGAAGTGTGGCTGGTAAAGACTTCTTTAGCTAGCTAGCAGACTAGCTAATTTGTTATGAATGGAGATTAACATTGTTAAATTAACTACTGGATATGCACCAAGCAATACACAGACCTAAAATATGTCTTGAATACATATTAGGCGGCACTAGGCAATGTCTTTCCTACATTTTTTAATGGCTGCTCACAGTTAGCTGTAGGCTAAGTTATATGCTTGCAGATGCTTCCTCAGGTTCGACATTGAAACCTTTTATATCAAAGCACTTTAATAGCTGGAAAACATATTTTGCACTGAACTGTTATACTTGCGGCTTTTCTGGTTTCTGGATTAAATGATTTTTAAATTTACAGTACATGAAATTTTTTTTTTATCACTCACCATTATTGAAGGATATTCCGGATTTTTTTCAAAAGGAATTGCAAATTGTATTTTCAAATTGTGTTTTCCATATGTGGATGCATAAATTGTGACACAATCCAAACGCAATTGCAAATCTTGCATTACCATTTGCATTTTCGCTTTTGCGAATGCACAGTGACTGCCGAATTCCAAATGGAAAAGTAAAGTCCATTTGTAACTGTTTAAATGGCAATATTAATGACCACGTTTGCTTTTTCACTCTCTCTGCATTGCACATGTAACCTTCTAAAACTCAAATGGGATCACAATTCCTTTAGTATTTGAATTTCTGAAGCATTACACAGAAAGCTGTCAATCAGTGTCAAAGTGTCAATCCCGACATCCACTGGACTTCCGGGGAGGTGCTCAGGTGGAGTGAATACTGCTTCTGCGGTCTTGTCCGAGACCATAAACCAAGACCCAGATCCAGACCAAGACACTGAGTAATGAGAGCCACACCACGGTCACATTAATGTGGTCTCGAGAGATCTCATGAACAAACCCACAACATCAAGACTCTGATTAAAAGCGTATTCATTTAAAATTATTAATTGCAAAGATGGGTACCTGACATGCAAATGGAAACCCTATTTGTCTTCAGAAAACTGTTTGGATGTTCTAGCAATGACACCGTGGTTCTTGTCTTACAGTTTTCTTGTCTGTTTCAATGCTGTCTAAGCGCTCTGATGAGCTGGAATCTCGATGTGGAGAGAGTCGGATGGCAGGACCGAAGCCAGTGTGGTTTCTGCGGCAGACCTACTCTGACAGGTATAAACATATGAAGCTGAAGCTGAAAAAAAGCAGGATAAAGCAAGTGTGCTAATGCTAAGGGGTCATTTATAGTATCAAAATTAACCCAGAAAGCTCTTTGGATGGAAATAACGTAATTCTTTCCTAAGCAACACACTTCTAATGTGTCTATTTTCCATATGTGGATGCATAAATTGTGACACAATCCAAACGCAATTGCAAATCTTGCATTACCATTTGCATTTTCGCTTTTGCGAATGCACAGTGACTGCCGAATTCCAAATGGAAAAGTAAAGTCCATTTGTAACTGTTTAAATGGCAATATTAATGACCACGTTTGCTTTTTCACTCTCTCTGCATTGCACATGTAACCTTCTAAAACTCAAATGGGATCACAATTCCTTTAGTATTTGAATTTCTGAAGCATTACACAGAAAGCTGTCAATCAGTGTCAAAGTGTCAATCCCGACATCCACTGGACTTCCGGGGAGGTGCTCAGGTGGAGTGAATACTGCTTCCAGGGATGCTTAACAGATCTTCCTACACCCATTCAAACCAGTACCCTATGCTCAACCACCATTGAAAGTCCTGCCTTCCATAACACTGTACAAATTCCTACTGAATAAGGGGTGTGTTTGTATTGGGAAGTGACATCACTCACAGATGATTGTGCCGAATGCTTTGAACAATGGAGGTAATCAGTAAAGGCACCGCTAAAGGCAGCAGCCAATCCGATAGATGCGTGTGAACGAACAAACAGTGCAACCTGGGTCTCTATATTCTTGGCACCTTACACAATAAAAATTTCCGTTGTTATTACCCCAAATGCAGCGACACTAGGATATGCACAATATGTAAATGTTCACCATTAACCAAACACTTTTCACCAGTTTCAGGATCTCTCACTGTTTACACTCCGACTGATGCAAGATCATCAGAATAGCATTGCTTTAATTAACGGCCTTTAAATGGCAGGAGGCAATATGCACATCGAAAATTATTCAACATATCCTATCTTTTTGCAGAAAATATTCAGATGTAACCCCATTTGTAATCGTTAACATTTTTATAAGTAACTGTTTAATTACACATTTTTTCTGGATTACAGTTACATTTATTTTGTAATTAAATTACGTAATGCTGTTACATGTAACTAGTTACTCCCCAACACCGTATCTTTATTTGATTATGTGTATGTTATTAATGTTTAATATTAAGTTATTTTAAAGTTATTTACATTTAAAATTAATTTTTTATCTTTTTTGCAACAAGGGCTAATTTCATATTGCATTTTATTTATAACATTTTCATGCATTTTTAAAATAATATATGTTTAGACATTTTAAATAATTTTTGTTGAAATTTGGTTTTACAGTTGGGCCCAGTTTTGTAGTTTTGCACATTATTGTCAACTAAAAGTTACTTTTTTATTGTCCACAGTTTTCTTTTTAGTCAGAATTACAGTACCGTTTTGGGTCGTGGTGGGTTAATGCATTTTAAATATCCACCTTTCAAATATCATTTGTTTAATTCATAATATGGTAACAGGGTTGACATTTTAATATTATCTTACTGACAAATTTACTCCCCAACACCGTATCTTTATTTGATTATGTGTATGTTATTAATGTTTAATATTAAGTTATTTTAAAGTTATTTACATTTAAAATTAATTTTTTATCTTTTTTGCAACAAGGGCTAATTTCATATTGCATTTTATTTATAACATTTTCATGCATTTTTAAAATAATATATGTTTAGACATTTTAAATAATTTTTGTTGAAATTTGGTTTTACAGTTGGGCCCAGTTTTGTAGTTTTGCACATTATTGTCAACTAAAAGTTACTTTTTTATTGTCCACAGTTTTCTTTTTAGTCAGAATTACAGTACCGTTTTGGGTCGGTTAGATTTTTTAAAATGTTTTTGAAAGAAAGTAGTCTCACCTAAGCTGCATTTATTTGAGCAAAAATACAGTAATATTAAAATATTGTTATAAATATATATTTGAATATACTTAAAAAAACTTTTCTTTTCTTTATCATATATTCATATAATTTCATATATGAATATATCATATATAATTCATATACTTTCTTTGATTAATAGAAAATTCACAAGAATAGCATTTATTTGCTAGAAATATTTTATAATATTATGAAATATCTTTACTGACACTTTTGATCAATTTAAATGTAGTCTTTGCTGAATAAAAGTATATTTTTTATTCAAAAAGTACTGACCTCAAACTTTTAATCAGGAGTGTAATCAATAAATGTTAAACATTTAATATACTTTTTTTATTTTATTTTTTTATCAAAGACAAAAACTATGAACTGAAAAAAGTTAAACTTAACGCTCATCATTGGCCTACATCTCTAATCTATTAAATTAGCATCAAATGTGTTCTCTTTCACCAATTCTGTGCTCTTGTGTGACCGTATGACTTGAGTTTTGTAGTAGTTTGTACTGTTTTAAGTGTTTTATGGAATTGTATATCAGTGGAACACAATAGCAGTTACTGGAAACCAGGCTAATATCAGAGGCAGAACTGCAATATTACTGTAACAGAACTGGTGTTTTCAGTCTGGGACTGATATATTCTTATTCCAGTGTTTGGATAAGAAAGAGTCTGCTAACTGACTAAAATAGCTCATAATTAAGTACATTCTAGGTTTAAAAATGATGTTATCTTTGTCAGGCTTTAGTATTCTTGCCAATGGCAAGATGCCGTTTCCATGCAGTTTATTTTCCTTAAACAGTAGGTCCCAGTGACATGTTAAAATTAACGGGTGCCTTTTCCAATTTGAGAAGGTGATCTTTTAAAGTACATTTTGAATGATTTTAAACATTCTCTGAGATATGCACTAAGAATGCGCTAATAAATTGCATTGTGCCATCTCAAGCCAAATAATATAAAGTATTTAATGCATTTTAAATATCCACCTTTCAAATATCATTTGTTTAATTCATAATATGGTAACAGGGTTGACATTTTAATATTATCTTACTGACAAATTGTTTTTTTTTTTAATTCTCGAAGAGTTGTTCTTTTGCAAGAATGATGGTGTCATTTTTTATTTATAAATTTTTCTTATTTACAAAATAATTTAATGTAAAAATATGATGGCAACATGGCTGACGTTTTAGCATTGTCTTACCGACATACTAAAAATACAACGTCCAGTTTTTAAAGTATGATGGTGTCACTTTTTTTCATTATTTATATATATAATGAAAATGTCGCTCGGATGTTTACACTATGAGCGAATCTCGTTCCTGGTGCTGGAGGAGGCTACAGTGGATATAGTCCTGGGACGTCCCTGGCTTGCTCAGCATCATCCTGACATCCACTGGACTTCCGGGGAGGTGCTCAGGTGGAGTGAATACTGCTTCCAGGGATGCTTAACAGACACCCATCTTCCTACACCCATTCAAACCAGTGCCCTATGCTCAACCACCATTGAAAGTCCTGCATTCCATAACACTGTACAAATTCCTACTGAGTACCGGGCGTTCCAGGACGTATTCAGTAAGGTCGCGGCGACACATCTTCCTCCACATCGGCCATGGGACTGCGCCATCGACCTGCTGCCTGGGGCCAAACTGCCTAAGGGACATGTCTACCCACTCTTGATCTCGGAGCGAGCTGCCATGGAGGAGTACATTAAGGAGGCCTTACCACAGGGGTTCATCCATCCTTTCACCTCTCCTGCAGCCTCCAGTTTCTTTTTTGTGGCGAAGAAGGACGGGGGCTTACGCCCCTGTATTGATTATCGAGCACTCAACGCCCAGACTGTCAAATTCACCTATCCTCTTCCTCTGGTACCAGCCGCCTTGGAGGAACTCCGTGGAGCTCATTTCTTCGCCAAGTTAGATTTACGCAGTGCCTACGATCTAGTCTGTATCCGAAGAGGGGATGAGTGGAAGATGGCCTTTGTGACTCCCTCTTGGCACTACGAGTACCGGGTGATACTGTACGGCCTTTCAAACTCACCTTCAATATTCCAGAATTTTATGAATTAAATCTTCAGAGACATTCTCAACCGGTTTGTCATCATCTACATCGATGACATTCTAATCTACTCACCCAATCTCGAGGAACAACGGCACGTCACCCAGGTACTCCGTCTCCGCCAGCATCACTTATATCTTAAACTAGAGAATTGTGAGTTCCATCAAACCACCATTCAGTTCCTGGGCTATATCATAACCCCAGAAGGAGTACAAATGGACCAGAGGAAAGCGGAGGCAGTGCGGATCTGACCACAACCTACCACGGTCAAGGAGATTTCTGGGATTCACTAACTTTTATCACCAGTTTATAGCCCATTTCAGGCAGCTGTCAGCTCCACTTACACCTCCTCTGGCGAAAGCCTAAATCCCTCTCCTGGACACCTGAGGCCATGGAGGCTTTCCACCAGCTGAAATTGACCTTCTGCACCGCTCCTACCCTCATTCACCCAGACCCGAATCTCCGTTTCGTGGTGGAGGTGGACACCTCAAAGCTAGGAGTTGGTGCAGTACTCTCCCAATGGAAGGGTGAAACCTCAGTACTCCATCCATGCGCATACTTCTCCAAGAAGATGTCCCCGGCGGAGCAGAATTATGACATCAGGAACCGCGAGTTACTTGCCATCAAGCTCGCACTGGAGGAGTGGCGACACTGGTTGGAAGGAGCTCAGTACCCTGTGATAACTGACCATAAGAACCTCCAATACCTTTGAGAGGCTAAGCGCCTCAATCCACGACAAGCAAGATGGGCCTTGTTCTTCACTCACTTCAAATTCACCGTATCCTACAGTCCAGGTCATAAGAACCTCCAAGCAGATGCTCTTTCTCGCCTTCACCAACCTGATCCATCTCCAGAAAGCCCGGAACCCATTCTTTTGCCCACCTTGTTCGTGTGCCCTATAGAATGGGCACTCGAAGATCAAATTCATGCCACAACTCTGACGGAACCCGCTCTGCCGGGAGTTCCGGAAGGTAAGAGTTATGTACCTACCACTCTGCACCTCGCCCTTATGGACTCCATCCACACATCTCTGGGACCGGGTCACCTAGGCAGCCAACAAACACTCTTGCTCCTCCGGAACTGTTACTGGTGGCCCAGCATGGCTTGGGATGTCGTCCACTACGTCAAGAGTTTTTCGGTCTGTGCCATCACATCCACTCCACGCCGCCTACCAGAAGGCAAGTTGGTTCCACTATCCATCCCATGCCGACCCTGGTCCCATATCGGGGTGGATTTTGCTACAGATCTTCCACCTTCCAATGGATACACGACCATCTTCTTGGTTGTGGACAAATTCTCCAAAGCCTGCAAGCTAATCCCCTTACGAGGGTTACCTACTGCCTTAGGAGCAGCTGAAACTCTCTTCCATCACGTCTTTCTGTATCCCAGAGGATATTGTTTCCGATAGAGGGCCACAGTTTATATCCAGGGTCTGGCGTGGCTTCTTCCATCTGCTGGGTGTCTCTGTCAGTCTATCTTCAGGTTATCACCCTCAAACCAACGGCCAGACCGAACGCAAGATCCATATCTCCGAGCCTACTGCAACGAACATCAGGACAATTGGAGCCAGTATCTCCCCTGGGCTGAGTATGTCCAAAATTCATTACGACAGGAGACGACTGGATTAACACCATTCCAATGTGTGCTCGGGTATCAACCGCCACTCTTCCCCTGGACTGGTGAGCCTTCAGAAGTCCCTGCGGTTGACTACTGGTTCCGTGAGAACGAGGGGGTATGGGACTCGGCATATGTCCATCTCCAGCGGTCAGTGCGGAGACATAAGCACTATGCCGATGTCCGTCACTCTGCTACACCTACCTATCAACCGGGTGACCGAGTCTGGCTCTCCACTCGGGATATTCGTCTCCGGCTGCCCTGCAGGAAGCTGAGTCACCGTTATGTCGGACCATTCCCTATCACAAGGCAAATCAATGATGTCACATATGAACTCCAACTCCCATCCACTTATAGCATTTCACTTCCATGTCTCCTGGTTAAAACCTTTTATTGATCCACTTCTCCCTTCATCCACAGAACCCGAGATACCTCCTCCTCCGCGGAGACATAAGCACTATGCCGATGTCCGTCACTCTGCTACACCTACCTATCAACCGGGTGACCGAGTCTGGCTCTCCACTCGGGATATTCGTCTCCGGCTGCCCTGCAGGAAGCTGAGTCACCGTTATGTCGGACCATTCCCTATCACAAGGCAAATCAATGATGTCACATATGAACTCCAACTCCCATCCACTTATAGCATTTCACTTCCATGTCTCCCGGTTAAAACCTTTTATTGATCCACTTCTCCCTTCATCCACAGAACCCGAGATACCTCCTCCTCTCGAGGTCGACTCCAACGAGACCATCTACCGAGTCAAAGAAATCCTAGACTCCCAATGATAGGGCGGCCAGCTC
Source organism: Sinocyclocheilus grahami (assembly GCF_001515645.1). Lineage (NCBI taxonomy): Eukaryota > Metazoa > Chordata > Actinopteri > Cypriniformes > Cyprinidae > Sinocyclocheilus > Sinocyclocheilus grahami. Next base: position 45,519 of record NW_015507548.1, on the reverse strand, counting down.
CAATACCTTGTGGATTGGGAGGGGTACGGTCCTGAGGAAAGATCTTGGGTGGACAGAGACGATGTTCTGGATCTATCACTCTATTTCCATCAATCTCACCCAGATCGTCCTGCTCCTAGGGGTTGCGGTCATCCTCCCCGTCAGTAACGGGTGCCAGGAGTCACCCGTGGGGAGGGGGTACTGTCACAGATTCACCAGCCACCTACACCAGATCACAATCACCAGATTACTGATTACAGACACCTGATTCCACTTACCATACCTATTATCAAGCTTCTCACCTCCTTCCCTCGTCGACTGGTCTCAAGGTTGCACACCTTCTCCGATCTCTCCACTTACCTGCCTGGATCTCAGTGGCTCCGCGTCTCTCTCTCCTGTTGGCATTCCAAGAAGGATTTAAGATAAGAACAGTGATTTATTAGTTTATGAGACTTTTGCCTTTTTATGTTTGAACATTCCGTTGTGGAACCTACCTTCAGTTTATGGCAATAAAGAAGCTCAGAATCAATCTTCCATTGTGTGCCTCTCTGTCCAGTTGTGACAATGGCATCATTATGGTAATTTTTTTTAATTTTATTTTAGTTTTTTTAGTTTATAGAACATATAAAATTATGATGATAAAAGGGTTGATGTTTTCATTTTGTCTTAAAGACAAACCTAAAAAAAAAGCAAGGTAAACATACCTAACTTTTTTTTTTTAAAGAGTTCACTTATTATTATTATTATTTTATATTTTTGAATATTTTGAGATAAAAAATATGTTATATATATATATATATATATATATATATATTGTCTTACCAACAAACTAAAAAAACAACAAAAAAAAACAAGATGCAGATATACAGATACTTTAGTAACACACAACTTCAAGTCTGTAAGTCTATTAACTTAAGCTCAGGGCGTTTTTTGGTATTTTCACCTAAATTTGACATACTCAAATTCAAATGTTTACCCTACACACATACAATGAAGGAAATGAAAAAAAATGGTTCATTGTAAAGAAAACCCTTTGAACTACAAAATATGAGTGTAATTCTTTATAAATAACATTATATATATTTCAAATATTACAATAAACACAAGAAAACATAGGCGCTTTTGGAGTTTTAAAATAAATTATTTTTTTGAAATTCTGTAATTCAGGTTCTATTAGGCACAGCTCTCTGCAATTTACTTTGTTTGATGCCACTAGATGTCAAAAAGTACCAGAAAAAAGAATCTTTCAAATAACAGCTTCTAACCAGGAGTTATTACATTATATGTGAAGCGAGTCAAATTGTCTATTTCTGCATCTAAATGTGTCATTGTGAGTTTCCTTTGCAAAAACAGGCTTTATAAAACACATTAACCCTACAATCCCGTAAAAATTATTTGCAATGGTTAGGCGGAAATTCGTGTGTGGGACGAATAAATTTCTAAGCTTAATTTTACTGCTTTATGAATATAAAAACCAAAAGGAATGGTATTCTTTGTAAAGAAGACACTCCAAGCTTTCAAATGAACCCATATATGGGCTGATACCATATAAGGAAAGCTATGTAAATGAAGCATAAACATTTTAACGCGATTTTGGACCCGTATCCGGGGTTTAAAACCAAGTTTAACTGGTTTTAAGTGTCAAGTTTAATAATATATTGTCAAATATAGAGAGTGAATAAGGACAAAATGTATTTTGTTTTCATGAACAAAACATGTGAATATTAACTAAACACAGGAGTGAGAACAGGCCAAAAATATTTTAAAATATAAATAAGAGAAATCAACTAAAATTAACATTTTGCCTAAATCTATTTGAGGGACATAAATACTCTTGGTACCTAATCTGTAACTCAAGGCCCTGAACTAGATGGATGTTTATTTCTGGATAGATATGTCTGCAGTAGTAACATGAAGGCTAGTGTTGGAGAGATTTGCAGTCTTACAATATATTCTATGTTGTCCACAGATTTTCTCCATCTCCGTACATGCTGTTCCTGAGAGACGTGTCCTGTTGAAGGTTTGCTGACTGAGTTTGATGTCTTGTGATAGTATCTGGTCTGTTCATTACGACAGTCCCTCATGAGACGGACAGAATGAGTGAAAAACATTTCCCTTCACAAACGCAGGCGTAGTTATACACCAACTTTGGTGTGCTTCATGAAAACTGATAGATCACAAGATTTGGGCAGATAAAAGAATAAATAGGGCTTTTTTGAATGGCTTTCAATGGGAAAACATGCTTTTTGGGTTCCAAATGATGTGGTTAAAACCTTAACTTGTTGTCTGGAACTGCATCTAATATAGTGGTAAAGCGACATGGAGTCGATGATAATTTGTTCCATTGATTCATGCTTATGGTGGCATGAAGACAGTCGAGTTGGCCAAATGTGTCAGCTCTTCCTGAGAGAGTCGGCCATTAATCTGGTGCACAGACAGATGTCGGTGAAGCACCAGGATCATTTGAAATTAAAGATGACGTTCATAGCGAACACTGAAACAAAGGCACTTTAATTTTAAGGGACTTTACCCTTCACTTTCAATTGAGTAATTCTCTCGCTGTACGTTTGGATGAAGGGCTGATGGAGGGTTATATGAATCAGATTGGCCAGTATACATCAACAAACCATTTTCCCTTCACACCTCAGTGCTACTGGCCTCATAAATTGAGACTTTGAATTCTCGCGCACGTCTTTTTGCTTGCCAGTAGTCAATATGACTATGACATGTCTGAAAACAGTTTGAGAGTCCATGCGTCCTGCCAAACTGAATGCTTGATGGTCTGTTCCCCTCATGCTCTCACTTAGTTTCCTTTGTTGTTGTTGTTTTATTTTTGGCTGGAGAGTGGTGACAAGGTTTGCATATGCTCTCCAATGGGATATGAACATCGCATTACTCTCCAGTGTAATACTTGCGTGTTGCATGTTGCAATATTATTATTATTGTTATTAGTAGTAGTATTTAATATTTGAATAATCATAAGAACTTTAATGTAAGAATAATAATCATAATTGTATTATTTTATGGTTATTGATTACAACAATAAAAAGTGATAATTATTAAAAATGTATTATTATTATTATTAACTATTATTACTGTTGTTGTTTAAAATGTTATTTATTACTTGAAAAGATAGAATAGTCTAAAATATTTATAATGTAATCATTTTATAATGTGTATTATCACATTAATAACAATAATAATAATATGAAATGTGTAATAAATATTGTGTAAATATGTATTATTATTATTATTAATAATAATAATAATAATTACATGTAATACTAGTTTTTAAAATATAAGACTTTTCATTTATCATTTTTATTATTATTAATAATAATAATAACAATGCATTTCTAATGAATATTTTGAACAAATACATATTTTATCAGCATTATCACCTTCACCGTTTTAAAATTTTTATAATGATTATTAGTGTGAATCCAATGTTTAAATATGCATATAAATTAATTACATTAACAGTAAGTAAATAACATGTATATATATATATATGAAATACCTATTTAAATTAATATTATTATGAAATTGTTGCAGTGTTTGTATTTGTTGAATAATAGTTGCTTATTTGATGAGTTTATATGCTTATTATGATCCAAAGCACCATTTATCTTACAAAAGATTTAAGCTTAAATCCTAAGCCTAAGATTTCTTCAGAGTACGATAAAAAAGTAATTTCAACAAAAGTTTCATGACCGTTTGTTTGTTCCGCTAGTTTAGCCTTTTCGGTTTGTTTTGTAGTAATGACTGCCTGACTGTGCATTATGCCTAACATATAACCAAATGTTTCTGGCAAATTTTATGTACGCTACTTTAATCAACCACAGGGCTATCAAAACAGCCAACGAAACATTCAGATCACTTAAAAGATGACTGATCTATGGATGGCATGCAGGCCATTCACCAGCAGTAATTACATTACATCACAAGCACGCAAGCCGCGAGGCCCCTGTCGCTTCTGGTCTTTCCCTCTCTTTCTGTGGCCAAATGAGACCCACAAATGTATGTACGCAATCCCGCAGATGTTGTGGAATTATAAACATTGTCATTCAACATTACAAGGACGAGTTGCGAAAACAGGGCTATCAAGTGTGTTTTTGTTGGGGAGCGAATTCACCCCCCCCCTTGTTCCCGTGTTACGAACTCAACCACTTCAATTTCTTATACGATGGCAGAGAATCTGTGATTGCGGATCCTTTCTTTGTTCTTTCGTTTTATGATACCAGCATCCTGTTCTTTCCCAACTGACAAACCTCTAATTGGATCTGCAGACAGCCATCTTCAGTTTGGAACTAGACCGTAGCTTTTCTCGATTAATGCGCAATTGAACCGGATCAGAGTAGTGCAATTTAGCAAATCTGTTTTCTTTATTAGGGAACGATCAGAAACAAACAACCTGGTGAATTGCAAACATATGTGGAGAGACCCTCACCAGGCCCAAGGCCTTTCTGCACCTGTAGCGATGCCAAATTGGTTATTTCTACGCATAAATCCACGACTTGCGCCAAAAGTCGAGGTTACAATCGCTCGAAGGGCTCATTGCCTGATTGTATGACAGCCAGGTTGGCGGGCACAACGATGGCCTGCAACTGCGGAGCTCATCAGGTGGAGAGATATTCGGAGGATTAGTTTCCCTTTTTTTTTGTCTGTTTAAAAAATGAAGGCCTGGACATGACAGAGAATTGGACGGGCGTCCCCTTCGAGGTCCCTGGTGTAAGATCCTGCTCCTGCCGTGATTAAGTGATGTCTTTTGGAGCCCGTGCCGGTTTAGTTATTTCTTTTGTTTTGGGCTCCAAGGAAAATCTCCACCAGAGCAGATGGTGGGGTAGGCAGGAGTGAAAGGGAGATGAAGGAAAGCGAGAGAGAGGTGACACATTTTCTCCAGGAAACCTCAGAGGGCTCATCACGGACTGCTGATCTTTCAACTCCTTCAGAATATTTTAGTGTTTTTCCTTCTTATTGCAACCTAAGAAACTTGCAGCATTGCACTCCATTCTACCGCGAGTCCAATAATCATGTTCATATTATCTACGGCTTCTGCTTCCAGAGATGTTTTACTTTATAGATCAGGAAGAGTCGAGATGATTCAGTTGTAAAGAGCCCAATGATGCAAATGATTTTTTCGTCGGTCAAACTACGACTGGAAAATGGCTTATGTGAAGGTTTGCTTCACATTTTTCAAATGTACAGGTGCTGTAATAAAATGAGATTTCTCTTTAAAGGAGTAATTCAATCATTATGCTGTTTCAATCTTTTTTGTGTGCATTAACAATGGAGAACAGACCTTTCAAGCTTCTAAAAGGCACACAAGCACCATACAACTATCAGGAGTACTTCATACTTTATATTCCCAATCTCCCATATGAAACTTTTTGTGAGGAAAAAATGAAATTTAAAGTGATAGTTCACCCAAAAATGAAAAATTTCATCATCAAATTTTGTCATCATTAAACAGTTGACGGTAACCATCGACTTCCATAGTATGGAAAAAAATTAAAATACCAACATTCTTCAAGATATCTTCTTTTGTGTTCAACAGAAGAAAGAGACTCATTCAAGTTTGAAACAAATCGAGGGTGAGAAAATGATGACAGAATTTACATTTTTGGGTGAACTATCCCTTTAAGTTGTTATACAGAACATTGACAATCTTCCAATCTATTGAGATGTTTACAGTTGGCAGCTGGATTATTGGTTCATTGATCAAATCATGATTCTTCAATAACTTTTGTATTAAAATGTATTCAAAATGTAGGAAGAATTAAAACCACACGCATGCAAGAATCACATACTCTGGGTAGCCTTAGAAACGCATTAAAACATGTAAATACCATTCATTCTATATTTTATCATACATTCTCAGAAGGGGTTTCAAGTAATGCTGTAGATTAGAAGAACTCTTTTTCAGAAGTGGTTTAACAACTGCAGTTTTCAGGGAGTTTGGAAAAGTCCCAGAAAGAAGTGAGGCGTTCTGAAAAGACTGTAAAGGAAAGGATGCACAGAATTCCTTTATATGGAGATAATTTGGGCAAGTTTTATCCAAATGACCAATGATGTGAATTAGGCAGATATATTTTTCATGAGAAGTTCTCATTTGAGTATAAAAACAAATAACTGACACTATTATTAGTGAATAGACACCATGATAAGACTTCAAACGACAACGTATCATTCAAGTTGCATATTAACCACTTTTTTGATAATTTTATGATGCTTTTTGATAAATTTTAGAGCTCATTCAATTTTATTATATTGAAAAGAGAAGACTGGATTGTCTTTAAAATTTCACCTTTTGTGTTCCAGGGAAGGTGGCAGGTCATACAGTTGTGATGACGAATTTGGCAGATTTTTCATTTACTCCCCTAAAGCACACCATAAAACATTTAGTTTTACATCCACTGGCATTTACCAGCAAATCTGTACTTGCATTTTGAATTTGGATGATATAACTCCAGCTTCCATGACTCTTTCGGAACCTACTCCCAGTGCTTTGTGTAATGTAACCCAGCGCTGTTCTCCATCATCCTCTCTGTATTTCTGGCTCCAGAGGTCCTGTGAAGAATTGCTGTCCACTTTTGGCCTTCAGACCAGGCCAGAGAACAGGTGTTGAAGCCATCTCCAGCAGCCTTTCTTTCGCTTTAGCTCTCTGCATACTTGAAAACGAGCCATGTGGCGTGCAGAGCCGCGCTGAAGGTGAAGGCAAGGCTGGGTCAACACGGGCACAGAATGGAGAAAGTCTTTCAGGAAATTCCTGTGCAGAACAAAACGTTTGACACAAAGCCTGGTCTTAAAACCGATTGTTACATTTCTCACTCCTTCTATCCAGCATTTTCCGTGCCATGTGTTTGATTTAAAAACATTTTATGTATGAAGAAACCCAATGCCCTTTTTTTAAAATAATAACAAAAGCCGTGCAACGCAGTGTTGCTAACAACATTGACCTTTTTACAGGACAGAACTTTGCTGTTACTGGAGGCCTTCTTGCTAAACGATTTTGAACACACATGATGGTAATTGACAGCGTATGTTCTTGTTGAAATGCAATATGGAAACGTCTCAGGTTACTTATGTAACCATGGTTCCCTGAGTAGGGAACGAGACACTGCATCCTCTAGGGGTTGCTATGGGGAACGCCTCGTCGTGACCTGTGTCTGAACCATACATTGAAAAAACACCAACTCGTTGGCCGGTGTCACAGCCATGACGTCACCACCGGTGCGACTATAAAATAGGCGCCGGGAGCACACATCATTCACTTCTTCGTCTGAAGCTTGCGTCCGCAGCATGGCAAGAAACCTAGATGTTCCCTTTCATGGGAACTTCAAACTGCATCCTCTAGGGGTCGCTATGGGGAACGGTATACCCACACCACCATGCTGAGGGGAGTGCATGCGTGGCACGATCCATAATTTCCAAAAGCTCTTTATATGCAGGGCAGGAGGATTGGGAAGGCTCAGCCTCAGCTTCTTTGCCCTCCTCAGCTATTTCCTGCTTTTGCTGGGCTGATCCCTGCAGAGCAATGGCCCCTGAATCAGACAATGTTAATGAAATAACATCATCCTCCAGCGGCTCACTCTCGTGCACAGCCGACGATCGCGAAAGGGAAACCCCCCTTCAAACTCATCGGCCAGATCCATCTGCGATCTCCACAAGCTCATTCCCTTCCATGCCTCAGCAGCGGCGGGTCCTGAATCGCGGGAAGCAGATGGCTGCCCCTCTTTCCTCGAAAAGAGAGACAACAAGAGTTCGAAGTTCCCATGAAAGGGAACTATTCCTTCTCTCAAATGTAATTTCAAATCGCAGGTGTCCAAATATATGAGACTCTGTGGAGTGTTCCTTCACTCCAGTCAGAGGCGAATCAATAGGGCAGGCAAGACAGGCAATTGCCTGGGGTCCCGCATTTTGTGGGGGCCCCCAACAGCTGACCATTTGAACAATCGGAAATGTCATTATTAATATAACATGGAGCATTATATTTGCATCCCCCCTAGGGGGCCCCCTCTTGTGTTACGCTGGATGTGCTTGTTTTTTCCTCGTTATGCATCGGCCACCATTTTCAAACTGGTACAGCGCTTACTCGTAAATTTGCTAATTTAAACAAGAAGATGACTTTTTACAGTTCCAGACAGTAGTATCAACTCAATTCTGTACCCGCTCGAAGTCACCCGCTTTCAAAATCTCCTGTGTGTTTTTGTGTGCCCGCTCTGGTTTCGAATTACAAAAGTTTCTATTTACAATGTGTTTTGCAGTGTTGCGTATTGTTGCCAATCACAGGCATCTCTTCACTGACAGTTTGAAGAAAAGTTTAAGAGGACCAAACAGTCCATGTATACTGTTTCAGGAATGACAAACACGAGTGTAAAAGATTACGCGAGTGAATCCGCCAAATTGATCCGCGTGATTGACGGTGATAAGATAACTGTAGCAATGAACATATCTGACAAGCCGATGTCAAAACTGAGATGTGCTTTAAGTGATGCAGAGTAAAATCAGAGTGACAAAACTACAGCAGCAACAAGTCTGTGTTGCCTTTAGCAGCTTCTACAGGTAAAGATAACTTAAAGCTCTCCTTTTGATGTGTCCTTTTTCAGGCAGTGTTTGAAAAATAAATAAATTAAAAATGTAATCTAAAAAAATGCCAAAATATGTAATGCATTATTTAATTATTATACCATTAATAATTAACTTAATTTGCAGTTAGCTAGTTTTTTAAATAAATTTAAATAATTTACCATAGTAGGCTGTTGGTGTCTGGGCTTATTTATTTATTTACTTCCCAGATAGCAAAAATCATTTTGGCCAGATCTGGCCCAGACTCATCGGAAGTTCTGGTCCAGATCCACGCAACAAACTCGGGCTGGTGTCTTTTGGTTTCAATACCGGCATGGATCCGTTTTTCCGGATCTGGACCAGAACTAGGCCAGCTCCGGACCAGGGGCCTCATTTATAAAATGTTGCATATAAACCATCCTAAATTTGTTCTAAACTAAAAAATTGTAAGCGTATACACACTAAAAAAAGTTATAAAAATTATATTAGCGTATAAACACAAAAAAGGTTTGTAAGTGCGATTCAGAGAAAACGAACGTGCGCACAAAAACACATCTTCCAGATGTGACATTTATAAATCACAAATGATCTTGAAATTGTGCGCAGCTGACTGGTGTCAGATCTCCGCCTTGTAAACGCCCCCTAATTAATATCATTACCATATAAAAGAGCACACGCCAATATCCGAATTTCTATGCTTGAAGCACAAGCATAGACCACAAGCATGAGCACAAAGAAAAAGAAAAAAAAAACTTTACGGAGTCTGAAATTGAGGTCCTGCTAGCAGAGGTAAAGCCTATAAGTTCGTGTGGGGACGCTTTTTATTTAATAATGTGTACTTATTCTGTGGACAAACAATGTGTGTGTGGTATTTTTTTTCTATTGACTATTATCAAAATTACTATTTCTAGAAATGACAGAAATAATAATAATAATAATAGTAATTATAAAACAATTAGGTTTCCAAAAGTAAGAAAAAAACTAAGAATTCAAGTAAAATTCAGTCATGTTATAAAAAGTGAGCCATCCTACTTTTAAAATCACTTGCTATGACAACTAATAAAACGTTTAGTATCACGAAATTCTTGAAAAACTTTAAAAAACATTACTGAAAGAAAAATAGCACGTTTCATATCATAATAAAATACATTACACGATTATGGTCTCCGGTCTGAAAAAACCTGCATGTGATTTGGCATTTCCTTATATTTACAAAGTTTACTAATGCTGCTCAAATGTGTCGGAGATATGCGTGTATGCATTTTTTTTCTACAAACCCAATTCCAAAAAAGTTGGGACACTGTACAAATTGTGAATAAAAACAGAATGCAATGATGTGGAAGTTTCAAATTTCCTGTCTTAGGTCTTCTTTGTTGCATCTTCCTCTTTATGATGCGCCAAATGTTTTCTATGGGTGAAAGATCTGGACTGCAGGCTGGCCATTTCAGTACCCGGATCCTTCTACGCAGCCATGATGTTGTAATTGATGCAGTATGTGGTCTGGCATTGTCATGTTGGAAAATGCAAGGTCTTCCCTGAAAGAGACGACGTCTGGATGGGAGCATATGTTGTTCTAGAACTTGGATATACCTTTCAGCATTGATGGTGCCTTTCCAGATGTGTAAGCTGCCCATACCACACACACTGGGCATCCAGTATGGTTTTTCGGCCTTGACCCTTACTCACAGAGATTGTTCCAGATTCTCTGAATCTTTGGATGATATTATGCACTGTAGATGATGATAACTTCAAACTCTTTGCAATTTTTCTCTGAGAAACTCCTTTCTGATATTGCTCCACTATTTTTTGCCGCAGCATTGGGGGAATTGGTGATCCTCTGCCCATCTTGACTTCTGAGAGACACTGCTACTCTGAGAGGCTCTTTTTATACCCAATCATGTTGCCAATTGACCTAATAAGTTGCAAATTGGTCTTCCAGCTGTTCCTTATATGTACATTTAACTTTTCCGGCCTCTTATTGCTACCTGTCCCAACTTTTTTGGAATGTGTAGCTCTCATGAAATCCAAAATGAGCCAATATTTGGCATGACATTTCAAAATGTCTCACTTTCAACATTTGATATGTTATCTATATTCTATTGTGAATAAAATATGAGATTTGTAAATTATTCCATTCCTTTTTTACTCACAATTTGTACAGTGTCCCAACTTTTTTTGGAATTGGGTTTGTATTTTATGCATTAGTAGTAGGCTAAAACAAGACTTTGCAAGTTCTCTTGTAAAATAAAATAATAAAAAAAAACAACATGGAATAAACTGTGTACAGAAAGCGATTAAAGAACTCTCAACATTAGGCTATTAAAAAGGTTAGTTTAATCTCATAAAAACTCCCGTTAATAAAAAATCTGACTACACTGCACAATTAATCTCTTGCACTGCATCTTTGTTGTTTATGATGAATTCGGTGCTTGCACGTACACCGCTTTTATTATTATTGCAGCTTAGATGTTCAAATAGCTGCAATACTCCGACTTTGCCACAAGGTTATTATTGCAGCTTAGATGTGCAAATAGCTGCAATACTCCGACTTTGCCACAAGGAAAAGTGCGTACGCCTGCTCAGACCCTGATGTGACGGTAAGTACTTTTCCACATCAAAGACCGTTTTTATAAATATGAACGTTGCCGTGGATTTTAGCGTATGCACACTAAGATAAAATCTGTGCGTACGCACATTTTATAAATGAGGCCCCAGATGCGGATTCCTTTATGTTGATTTGGCTCTGGGCCAGCTCATTTTGTGTGTATATATATATTTAGGCCTACATACACACACACACACACACACACACACACACACACACACACACAAATAAGTTGTATACATACCTAGAATTCAAATATAGTGCTTTTCACAATACATATTTCAATACAGCTTTACAGAAAATGCATGTTTCTATGTTACAAATAAAAAGAGTAATGTCCATGCCACAGTTTTTGTACAGTTCCCGAATAATAAAAATCGTAGATTACCACTGTATTTAAGCAGACATTATGAATACCATTAATACAATGATTACAAGCATCTTGCATAATGCATAATTAAATATCTTACTGTCTTTTGCCACTGATATATTTTTGTTAAGTTGTTATACAAAGCTCTTATAACAAAAAGTTTAAAGTACTGATTTAGATGTATAGACAATTACTGTACTGAACACTCTACAATTGAATTTCTACACAAAACAATGCAAAATATGTGCCACTGTGCATTTTCCTTTCCTTTTGATAATTTTTGTACAAAAAAAACAAAGTTAAAGTTAATTTAAAACACTACCCCAAGTAGTACAAGTCTCTACTTCTAGTGCTTACTGTACATAATATTCACTAAGCTTAAACCAGTGCTACAAAATGAGAATAAGAATAATCTGAATAATTACCACAGGGGAATTTTATATCACAGGGAAAGTTCTTATTAATGTGTGTCACCATTGTGTGCTTGAGTTGGTTCTAGTTGTAATAGAGTCCTCTGCAATGCCGTTTTTGAGGTAAATGCGAGCCCTCCGTCTGACTCCACAGCTTAAACGGGTCATCGGATGCCCATTTTCCACAAGTTGATATGATTCTATAGGGTCTTAATGAAAAGTCTATAACATACTTTGGTAAAAATTTCTCAATGATAGTGTAAAAAATACCTTTTTTTACCCTGTCAAAATCAGCTCTTTTTTCAGCAAGCCATTCTAGTCCGTGTTCTTGTGTAGATAAAGCTGGATCATGAATGATTCGTGTGAACAGACACATTTAGGCAGATCGGGATCGGCGCATTCCCTTCAAAAACAAAAGTAACATTAATTCACTGCGTCTTCAGTGGCTCAGATGTCGGGAGTAAATGACGATTGCTATATTCATTATTATATCCAACAACAAAACACCTCAATCGCTTAATCGGAGACATTCTTGTCTTCCCCTGCACCGGAGTCGACACAATGGCAGACAGCTCTCAGCTCACTCAGGGCGGGTCTAAGGTAAGACGGCCTTGTCAATCAACTATCGTGGGGGTGACCTGTGCGGAACTACGTCCTGACAGGAATCTCAGAACAGCCTGATTTGAGAGAGGGGATTTAAAAAAAAAACACTGGGTGGATTTTGATCATTATAGGATGGATGTGTACACACACTTCCAACACACATTTATGTGTTTTTGTTGTTGAACAACAAAAGTGAATTTTGCATCTGATGACCCCTTTAAAGACAGTTCCACAGGTTTTTTTCTGTGGGCAACGGTTTAACTGTTGGGAATAAAATAAAAAAATCGGAGTGTATTTACACTAAGTGCAAATAGTCGCCTTGTTGGCAAAGGGAATTTATACTAACTCCACCCACCAACGTGTGATTGGGCTAGTCAACATTACAAAAGATGGTCATCAGTCATCAGATTCAGTGGCATAGATGGTTAAGCGTGTGTCATAGGCTACTCCTTTTGACACGATCTGCCCGGGTTCGACTCTGCCTTTTGGCGAACTTTTTGTCTCCCTTTTCAAATTTCAAACCACATCAGAAAAGTATTTCTTTTTTATAAAAATGAAGGAAATCATCAAAGAAGTTGAAAATAAAGTATTGGGTAGTGTTAGGGTAGGTGTAGGGTGGGCTTTTGTCCCAATAAGGTGGCGTCCATTTAATCATTTGAATTATAATTAAAATTTACACAAGTTATTATTGCATACTGTTTTATAATGCATTACAATGCTGAAGTGCAGATAATTGCCACTATTTGCAATAAGTAATTAGCAGAATATCCTGCTATTTTAACATAGTATAAATAGAATCTATAGCTATTTTCACTAAGTGTAAATAGCGTCTATCGCCACCCCCAACCTAAAACATCTTCCCCGTGCCCTGGACAGTTCCCTCCTCCTTGCTGTGTCCAAAAAAAAAAATAAACACATTAAATGTGGACAAAAATGCTACTGCTACACATACATACATACATACATACTGTACATATACACATGCATAAGGTCAAAAGTTTACATACATCTTGAAGAATCAAAATGCAAAATGTTACTTATTTTACCAAAATAAGAGGGATCATACAAAATGCATGTTATTTTTTATTTAGTATTGACCTGAATCAGATATTTCACATAAAAGATATTGTCCACAAGAGAAAATAGTTGAATTTCTTAATGATTCTTAATACTGTTTTGTTACCTGAATGATCCACAGCTTGTTTTTTTGTTTAGTGATATTGTTCATGAGTCCCTTGTTTGTCCTGAACAGTTAATCTGCCTGCTGTTCTTCAGAAAAATACTTCAGGTCCCACAAATTCTGTGGTTTTTCAGCATTTCTGTGTATTTAAACCCTTTCCAACAATGACTGTATGATTTTGAGATCCATCTTTTCACACTGAGGACAACTGAGGGACTCATATGCAACTATTACAGAAGGTTCAAACATCCACTGACGCTCCAGAAGGAAACTTTTTTAATTTGAAGATCAGGGTAAATTAAATGATTGTGTCTTCTGGGAAACATGTGAGTATCTTCTGTAGCTTCTGAAGGGCAGTACTAAATGAAAAAATATATTTAGGCAAAATAAGATAAATGTACACATCTTCATTCTGTTCAAAAGTTTTCACCCCCTTAATTCATTGTATTTCCTTCTGGAGCAACAGTGAGCGTTTTTCACTTCCAGCTCTTGTTAATTATACAATTATAAGATATATGATTGTAAACAAAATTAATAGTGATTGATGTGGTTTGGAATTGGTAAAAGTGCTTAAAAAAATATGATCAGAATATCGACTCACCTAATAATTATGTACGCACTGTATATGCTTTTCCGCATCATCAGTGTTATCCATGGTAAGCATTTTTGATTTTCCAGTAATCGAGTAATTTTGTCCTGCTTTGTGTGTAACGAAGATAATTTTAATTCTGCTTACTGCCCATAGGTGTGAAGTATAATAACGGATATAACAGAGAAGAAAAGCGAGGGGAAAGGTGTCACCTGTTTTATATAATAAAAAATACACAACTAATTGCATATTATACAGATATGTTATGAATGTATTTGTTTCATTTAGTATTACAAAGCAAAGAAAGCAATGTTTAAGCCTTACACATAAGAGTCTCAGTTTATTAACATGCTCCACTGTGGAAATTAGTGCATGTGACATCAGTTTCACACACACTTCCTTTAATCACTGACTTGAGATGAAAAATAGTTTGTGCCTAAATGACACACAGACCATAGCATTGCTATAGGACTATGACTGTCATAACAGGTATATTGTTCAGGATGCTGAGTGTGAAGTTATTTGAAGGAGCGTTTCTCTAGAAAGCTGCAAGCCACAATCAGCCCTAACAAACAGTATGTTTTGAACAGCACTAGTAACATTATCAGGCACTCAATATTATCAATACTCAATTATCCATTGTGGCATTCAAATATCTTGAATAACTCAACCTCCACTGAACACAAACAAAAGGGGACTCACCTTACTATTTGACAGTCCCGGCTCTCAGGTGGAACCTGAAATTGAAACAGATTGTTATATAGCCTAGTTTTGCTGGACAATTTCTCAATTCATTTACTCAATTAACATGAAGCATACCGTTAACAGAAATAAAAGCATCTTTTGGCAAAGATTTTATAAATAAAAAAGCATACCAAACAATATAATGTAATACATGTCTGTCTCTTCAGTGCCCCTTTCTGTTTTTCTCATTCAGGATGCACCTTAGAGCATTCTGCCTGCTTAATACGGGGACTGGGCTGGTCAAAATTTGGACACATTACTATTTTTAATGTTTTTGAAATAAGTCTCTTGCTTATCAAGCCAGCATTTATATGATCAAAAATACAGAAAAAAAGTAATATTGTGAAGTATTTAAAAAATAATAATAATTAAAATAATGGTTTTCTATTTTAATATACTTCAAAATATTATTTATTGCTTTGATCAAAGCTTGTTGTTGGAAACACCAAAGCTTGGTGTTTTTTTGGAAACCTGTGATGCTTTTTTCAGGATTTATTGATAAATAAAAAGTTATTTATTCAGCTTTGCCATCACAGAAATACATTTTATTTTAATTACAATTTTAAAAGTTATTATCAGTTAAAATAATTTTCTTTGTGAACATTCTAAAATGTGATTTATTCCTGTAATCAAAGCTGAATTTTTTAGCATCATTATTCCAGTCGTCGGTGTCACATGATCCTTGAGAAATCATTCCAAAATGCTGATTTGCTGCTCAAGAAATATTTCTGATTATTATCAATACTGAAAAACAGTTATGCTCCTTTATATATTTAGAAACCATGATATACAACCATTCAAATGTTTGATGTGTGTGTTCTTTAATAGAAATGACTGTTTTTATTCAGCATATAGGCATTCAATTTATTAAAGTAAAAACATTTATAATGTTGCAAAAAATATATTTCAAATAAATGTTTCTATTCATCAAAGAATCATAGAAATGTTTCCAGGAAATATTAAGCAGCAAAAACTGTTTTTTGACGACTGATAATAATAAGAACAATTATTGATAACTGAGTACCAATAAAAATCCAGCACTTAATCAGCATGTTAGAATGATTTCTGAAGGATCATGCACTGAAGTCTGCAGTAATGATGCTGAAAATTCACAGGAATAAACTACATTTTAAAATATATTCAAACAGAAAATAGTTATTTCACATTGTAATGATATTTCACAATATTACCTTTTTAACTTTATTTTTTATCAAATAAATGCATGCAGCCTTAAGGGTTAGCACTTAAACGTTAACATTGCTAATCACTAATTACCACGCAGCAATCTTAAACAATAAAAATGAATAGAAGCAGTTAAAATGACTAAAGTTTAAATTAAGTAATTAAGCTAAAATTAGTTAATTACGTATAATTACAGACCTCTGGACCATTTTCTTCATGTTAGCAAATCCTCTGATAACATAGGCCTAAGTGTTCGCCAACATTACAGTCCAACACCGATCTAAGGAGCAATAAAAACACCAAAACTTTAAGTTATCGAGTACACAACATAATAAGAAATTAATTTATTAGTAGAACAGTTTGATCACATGGTGTTGACATACCTTGGTGAGGTTTTTGAGAATAACAGCATACAGTCTGTTTCTGCCTTGATCTGTTCTGAAAAAAAGAAAACGCGCGCTCGTTTCCACAACGCGACCCAGATGCGCTCTGCGACTGTAGTTCCTGCCCACTGAAACCACGCCCGGGCTGGATACGTGTTACAGCACTGTAACGTGGATTTGGCGGTTTTAAAACGGATCCAGCGCGGAGTCAGCTGCTGTCTGGGTTATTTTTAAATGACATGAGACTTTGTGACTTCCTGCTCTTGCTATACTTCATAGTCATTTTATTATAAATCCAAAAGCAAGACGTGAGAAAAACTAAGAAGTTGAAATGGCAACTGAGCTAATGAGTGATCCTCTGCTGCCATCTACTGGATATAATGTTAATTTCATGTAATTTTTATCTTAAGTCTTTGTTTTCCACCAGGAGACAATTTTCCCACGTCTTCTCCATGAATGAAAGTAAACATTTAAAGTGAATTTTGGCAGAGTTAAAAAAATAATAATAAAGGCTTTAAATTATTATAAGTGTTTA
Source organism: Sinocyclocheilus grahami (assembly GCF_001515645.1). NCBI lineage: Eukaryota > Metazoa > Chordata > Actinopteri > Cypriniformes > Cyprinidae > Sinocyclocheilus > Sinocyclocheilus grahami. The sequence continues at coordinate 28,371 of NW_015507548.1, read as the reverse complement.
ACGATTAATTCCCTTTCAGTCGGTCACTCTCGACGTCACGTTGGATGACCGACGAAATTGGGATCTCGCTTAGAGAGACCAATCCACTTCGAGTGTAAACTAAATGAGCCAATGCACATTGGCATGCGATTATTGCATCCAGCTGCTGCTGATCACAGCGTGAGTATAAGTAGCCAGCAGATGCAGCGCATATTCAGCTTTACACTTCGGAGCCGAGCAGTTCTATCATTCTGCTCCTGACCTCTACGTAGAGTAAAAACTACAGTCAAGCACGCTCTTCGTGAGCTCTCGTGCTGGTGGTATGGCGCTTCAGCAGCGGTGGTTTTCCCGTGTCGAGTGGGTTGCACACACCAGGCTGCACTACCCCTGTGTGTGTTGCAGACGGCCATCTCCCCTGTGCGCTTCAGCACACTACAAGAGCAATTACCATCTAAAAGAGCTTCACGGGTGGAACGTCTTTTTAAAGATGTCGTACCATCCGTGTGTTTCTGGGTGCGGTCGTTACCTGGCGCCGGGTGATGTGTCACGATCGCTGCCTCTCGTGTCTGGGGACGAAGCACGCTGAGGTGGCTTTCGTGGATGACTCATGCTCCCATTGCGGGGGTATGACCATCTCGGAGTTGCGGACCCTCTGGCGGCAGCCGGGGGCGCCCTTTTTCTGGCAGTGGGCGGACTGGTCTTACGGTCACGGTGAGGAATTCCCCTCCGGGAATGCCCCAGCCCGCCGCGCCCCAGCCAGCCGGCACTCCGAAACCAGGGGAGCCCTCGAAAGAGCAGGCTGGACCCTCCAGGGGGGTCCAGCCCAGTGGCTCATCCTCCCTCACCACCCTTGATGGGGTTCCAGCGCGGGGGTATGCGGGAGTTCCCCAGGTGGAGCGGTCGGTTGCGATGCAGTTGTGTACAAATGCCGCTACCACTTGGCGGGGCAAACCGTTGTTCCCTTCCCGGGCCTGTAGGCACTCGTCGGCCTTGATCAGCAGTGCTTATACGGCCTGTGGAGAAGCTGCGTCCGCCGTACACGTTTCGGCATTATTGCAAGTACACCAGGCTAAGGCACTGAGGGACTTGCACGAGGATGGTCACGACCCGGAAGTTCTCAAAGAACTCCGCACCGCGACGGACCTTGCGCTACGAGCAACGAAGGTTACAGCGCGGTCTCTGGGTCGTGCGATGTCCACTATGGTGGTCCAGGAGCACCATCTCTGGCTGTGTCTGGCCGACATGCGCGAGACGGACAAGACCAGTTTCTTGAACACCCCCGTGTCCCAGACCGGCCTTTTCGGCGACACAGTGGAGAACTTCGCCCAGCAGTTCTCCGTTGCCCAAAAGCAGACTGAGGCCATCAGGTACATCCTGCCCCGGTGTGCAGCTGCTGCCTCCACCCGGCTGCCGGTGGCAGCGCCTCAGCCCGCTCGTTGCCGAGGGCAGTCCCCGGCCACCGCCCCGCTCCCGCACAGCGTCCGTAGCAGCCTCGCCCCGCCCGTCCAGGCCCCCGCCAGACTTGGTGGTAAGCGAAAGAGGCCCTGAGACAGGCGACCCAGAGATGGAGGGAGTTGCTCTTCGGAAGATGGTGAACGAACCACTCCCTCCCCCGGAGGAGGGCCGGGCGGAGAATCTTTTGTGTCCTTTTTTTTCTGCCACTGACCTTGCAGTCAGTGGTACCCAAATACTCGACAAAAGAGCAATTTCTTCTATCTCTGGGTCCCCTGAGGGGATGGGGGGTTGTGGACGATCCAGAGCCGTATCACTCTCACCCTCCTCTTTCGCCAGTGAGCAGCAGTGGGCGGATCGGGAGGACAAACCAACGGATTACCCACGCACCCTATACTCAAATGCAGGTCAGTGTTACACACACCCAGACCTCGCCTCGGAGCGGCTACGAGACGCCCGGGCCGGGTTCCTGCGTTCTTCCGCGCTGCGCCACTGCGTGTACGCCTGTAGTTCCGTTGACGCCACTTATGCGGTGTCTGGGAGCCTGGCTAGAGCTACCCAGCCCATCTCGATGGCTCCTTCGAACCGTCAGGCTCGGCTATGCGATTCAGTTTGCCCAGTGCCCTCCAAGTTCAGGGGCGTCCACTTTACTTCAGTGAAAGCAGCAGATGCCCCTGTCTTGCGTGCAGAGTTCGCAGTCCTACTGGCGAAGGACGCGATAGAGCCGGTTCCTCCAGCTGATATGAGGTCGGGGTTTTACAGCCCTTACTTCATTGTACCCAAGAAAGGCGGTGGGTTGAGACCTATCTTGGATCCACGCGTCTTGAACCCGGCCCTTGACAGGCTCCCGTTCAAGATGCTCACGCAGAAATGCATCTTCAGGTGTATCCGTCCCCAAGATTGGTTCGCAGCGATCGACCTGACGGACACGTACTTCCATGTTTCGTTCCTTCCACGCCACAGGCCATTTCTGCGGTTTGCTTTCGAGGGGCGGGCATACCAGTACAAGGTCATGCCCTTCGGGCTGTCCCTGTCGCCCTGTGTCTTCATGAAAGTTACGGAGGCAGCCCTTGTTCCCATGAGAGAACAGGGCATTCACATTCTCAACTACCTCGACAATTGGCTCATCGCTTAGTCTCAGAATCAGTTGTGTGAACACAGGGATTTGGTACTTTCACACCTCAGCCTGTTGGGCCTTCGGATCGACTGGGAAACGAGCAAACTCTCCCAACGCAGAGAATCTCTTTTCTCAGTATGGAGTTGGACTCGGTCGAACAGACAGCACGCCTCCTCCTCTGGAGTCAGAAGCATCTGAGGTCACTTCGTGCTGTTCACATTCCTGGGCTGCTCAACCGGGCAGCCGACAAGCTGTTCCAAGCTGCGCTCCTGGGAGAATGGCGACTCCATCCCCAGACGGTCAAGCTGGTTTGGAGACGTTTCGGAGCCGCTCAGGTAGACCTGTTTGCCTCTCCAGAAACCTCTCACTAGTGGTGCTGGAGAGAAAGAGAGCTAACGAAAAAGAGAGGCATAGATGTTGAGCTGCTCTCAGCATGTGGTTTCAGAAAGGCCTGCAGAGAAAAGGCCTGATCCACCCCAGTGACTCAGGTAATACCTTTGTCCACTTGAGCATTAAATGACTCGCTGCTATACAGCTTAGTTAGAGAGAGAGAGCGGCTCGGGAAATAGGGCTTTTCAATTCGCTCACCCGCAGTCCTCATACTTCGAGCGATACACGCACACATCTCCTGCCTCCCTCTCTCGCACATATGAGCCAAGCCCATCTCACAGTCCGTGGATCCCAAATGAGTGGGGTCCACCCCAAGGTCAGGCGGTTAGCCTCTGATAATTAAAAGCAACCCCTCTGGAGACAGAAGAGGTTAAATGAGTGGGCCCACCATTTCTGCCTGCAACAACAGTATTTGCAGATCATCTAGATTACCCAACACTTTCAGACTACGCCGCTGGATGCATCAGCACTCAGGAATACTTTGCTTTCAAGTGTCTCAGAGAGCCAATTCAGTGCTCCACCTTTGAGTAAAGGTATGTAAACACTCAGGATAAGCTGTTTATAAACGAAAAAGGCACGGTTAAGGAAGGTTACGCTTTTTTTCAGGTAAAATATCATTCAAACACACTGTGTTTTACACTGTAAAAATTGAAGTTATAATCAGAGCTGTAGTGCAGCGAGCTGTGCATACAATCAGCTCATGTGTATATACTATAAAGTTTCGAGTCTGACCTGGGTTGTTATCTCAATCACAACTTCTTCTGTACTCAATTATACTATACTCAAAGTAAAAAAAATGTTGGAAATCTGGTGCTCAAGAAACATTTCTTATTTATGTCAATGTTGTGCTGTGCTGTTTCACAGAAACGTCTCGGGTTACTTGTGTAACCATGGTTCCCTGAGGGGAACGAGACACTGCGTCCTCTAGGGGTCGCTATGGGGAACGCCTCGTCGTGACCCGTGTCTGAAGCCTACATTGAAAACACACCAACTTGTTTGGCCGGCGACAGCCATGGCGTCACTACCGCCGCGACTAGTACAAAATAGGCGCCGGTAGCGCACATCATTCACTTCTTCGTCTGAAGCTTGTCCCCGCAGCATAGCACAAAAAACTAGAGGACGCAGTGTCTCGTTCCCCTCAGGGAACCATGGTTACACATGTAACCCGAGACGTTCCCTTTCGTGGAACTTCAAACTCCGTCCTCTAGGGGTCGCTATGGGGAACGGTTTACCCACACCGCCATGCCGAGGGGAGTGCAAGCCAGAACCATGGTGAGCCACTAAGTACCAACTACACCATATCACTATGGGAGTTGCCCCTGTCCTGGACTTAGACTGCTGTCAGTGACATTGCTCCCTACGGCCAGAAGCCTAGGCCGCCAAGGGACATTACTAGAGCCTCACAGTGTGCCGGGCCCACTGGGACAAGATTGGTAGTCGAACCCAGGCTACCAGTAGTCTACCACGGGAATCAGTCTCTCGAGATTAACCTCTGGTGTAATGAGGGTGGCTGGCTCGGTGCCCAGAACTGCGGGATGGCAGGGGCCACCGTACCAGCTGTCCCAAAGAAGCCTCCTCGGAGGTGGCGCCAGGGCCTAGAATCATGAAGGATTCCTTTACGGGAATACGACCAACAGCCTACTTATTGGATCAATTACTAGTCTTGGCCTGTCACTCAGGGCTACCTCACTTTGCAGAAGGACCTGTCTCAACAGGCCTCTAGTGGAAACACCCTGTCAGAGTAGGTATTCGAGGATACCAGGAGGAGTAGGTCCCAGGCGGGACCGGGGTTTTAGACCACTCAGAAAAAGATGTTTCCATTGGTGGAACAGCTAGCAGTTATCAGCTGGGGGAGCAACACGCCCAGTTCTCACCGAGAAGGGGACTTGACCCTCAGCACATTCCAACTAACGGAACCAGCTAGTAGCAATTCCGGCGTGGGAGCACACACCTGGTCCTCAGACGCAAAGGGGGCTCGACCCTTATCCATGCCGGGCTTTCCCTAGCTGGCAGTAGCTCATTCTAGCTGGGGGAGCCCAAACCCAACTCTCACCGAGAGGGGGGGGCCCCCAACCAGCAGCATGATTAATAATCAGAGGGGTAGCATACTGCAGGCTAGCCACATCACCAGCGCATCAGGGAGGCGGAGGACGGCCCAATCCTACTGATGCAGCTGGTTCGAGGTCTTTCTGGAAGACAGCGAGCTCAAGCCTCTCATGAAAGTGGCACCTCCGTTTTCCTCAGCGGAGGAATACTGTTCCTATTCCAGGTGACCCTTTCCTGAAAGGGGAGCAGTGCTCAACATTACCACGAAGACAGCCCATGGAGCGAGGGATTCAACTCCTCGGAGAGGATCCTGCTCACCAGACGACACCCTCTTAGTACCCCTTGATATCGAGGGGGGCAGTGCCTCCTGAGTGCGTCGATCTAGACACACTGGTTGAGAGGAGCCCAGAAAATCGGGGTCTAACCCTCTCCGAAACAGGGAACGAAGTCCGAAA